>NW_027415626.1:0-10237 GCF_964106895.1 Numenius arquata
AGTGGGGACAAAAGGTGGGGGGCACACCCCCCCCCGGGGGACATGGGGGGCACCGAGGTGCTGGGGGCAGGGGGGGTGATATGGGGGGGCAGGGGGACACCTTGCGGGGGGGGAATTTGGGGGCCCCCCCGGGGGACACGGTTTGGGGGGGGCAAGGGACCCCCCCAGTGGGGCCAGGACGGGGGGGGAGGGACACGGGACCCCCCCTCGGGGGACATGGGGGGCACCGAGGTGCTGGGGGGGGGGAACACGATAACACGGGGGTTGTGGGCCCCCCCCCACCGTGGATGGGGCAGGGGGGGGGGTGCCCCCCCCGTGGCCTCACCACCGCTCCGCCCGGGCGTATTCCTCCGCCGAGAACTCGAGGGGCAGCGAGGCCCGGACGTGGGGGTCCTGGGGGGGGCGGGGGGGGGGGACACACAGGTGTCTGGGGGGGGCCACGGCCACCCCCCACCCCCCCAACGTGGCCCCGTGTCTGCCCCCCCCCCCCCCCCCGCCACACCGCCCCCGCACGGCCCCGCCCCCAAGAGAGTCCCGGCCACGCCCCTCGCCCTGGCCACGCCCCCTAGGTGCCGCATGGACCTCGGCCTGGCCCCGCCCCTTCCCTGGCCCCGCCCCCAGTGTCCCCGCCCCCTCTAGGCCCCGCCCATCACCCTCAGCCCCCCACCATGGCTCTGCCCCTCCCTCCCTCCCTGGCCCTGTGGCCCCGCCCCTCACCCTGAGCCCGCCCCCTAGCCCCGCCTCTTTCCTGGCCCCGCCCCTCACCCTGCTCCCGCCCCCTCCCATCCTGGCCACGTCCCCTCCCAGCCCGGCCCCGCCCCTTGCCCTGCCCCTGCCCCCCCTTCGGCCCCAAACCTCGCCCTGGCCCCGCCCCCTCCCAGCCCGGCCCCGCCCCTCACCCTGGCCCCGCCCATCATCACCAGCAGCACCAGATGCGCCGTCAGGGCCAGGAACCGGGCGGGGACCAGCGAGTCCCGGGGGGGCATCGGGACTGGGGGGGGAGAGGGGGGAGGGGCTGCGGCCTCCCCTCCCCCACCCCCCCCCGCCGCCCCTCCCCCCTCCCTCAACCCCCTCCCCCGCGGCACAGGATCCCCCACCCCTCCCCCACCCAGGGACCCCTCCCCCGCCCCCCCAAACCCCTCCCCCCGCCCCAACCCCTCCCCCCAACATGGCGCCCCCCACCCCGCGCCATCCCCGCGCCCCTCCCCCGCCCCGTAACTCCCCCCAAACCCCATCACGGGACCCTCCCCCCGCCCAGGGACCCCCCCCGACCCTCCACCCCCTCCAGGGAGCCCCCCCCCCCGGCCCTTCCCCCCGCCCAGCACCCCCCGGAACCCCCCGCTCCCCCCCACCCCCCCCGCAGGCTCCGCGCTGCACGCTAGGCCTCACGTTGCCGCGGCAACCGCTGACGCCCCGCCCACCCGGGTGTCACCCCGCCCACCCGCCCCCGCCCCCCTCCTTGTGGCCACGCCCCCTGCGCTTCTGGCCACGCCCCCTCCCTTGCAGTGCCCCGAGGGGCGGGGGAAGGAGATGGAGGACGGGTGAGACTGGTCCCTACTGGTCTGTACTGGTATGTACTGGTCCACAATGGCCCATACTGGTCTGTACTGGTCTACAGTGGTCTGTACTGGTCCATACTGCTTTGTACTCCTCCGTACTGGTCTTTATTGGTCCACAACAGTCTGTACTGGTCCATACTGGTTTGTACTCCTCCGTACTAGTCTTTACTGGTCCGCAATGGTCTGTACTGGTCCACAATGGTCCATACTGGTCTGTACTGCTCTGCACTGGTCCATACTGGTCTGTACTAGTCCATAACAGTCTGTACTGGTTCATACTGGTTTGTGCTCCTCCGTACTGGTCTGCACTGGTCCACAACGGTCTGTACTGGTCTGCACTGGTCCGTACTGGAGTGTACTGGTTATTACTTGTCCACAATGGTCCGCACTGATCCGTACTGGTCTGTACAGGTCCACAATAGTCCGTACTCGAGTGTACTGGTTATTACTGGTCCATAACAGCCTGTACTGGTCCACAATGGTCCATACTGGGCTGTACTGGTCAATACTGGTCCACAAGGGTCCATGCTGGTCTATACTGGTCCACAATGGTCGATACTGGTCCACAATGGTCTGTACTAGGCCCCACTGGTCCGTAGGACTGGAGCCCATCCGCTGTGAGGACGGGCTGAGCTGGGACCAGAGGCCTCATGGACCCTCCTGGACCTTGGAGACCTGATGGACCCCGTGGGCCTCCTGGACCTCCAGGGGCCTCCAGGACCTTCTGGCCCTCCTGGATCTCAGGGGCTCTATGGGCCTCCTGGACCTTCTGGGTCTCATGGGCCTTAGAGATGGGCCTCCTGGACCTCAAAGATCTCATGGGCCTTGTGGACCTTCTGGCCCTCATGGTCCTCATAGACACTCATGGGCCTTATAGGTCCCATGGGCTTTATGGGCCTCATGGACCCCTATGGCCCTCAGGAACATCATAGACCTTCTGCGCCTCATGGACCTCCTAGATCTCAGGGCCTTTATGGGCCTCCTGGACCTCAAAGATCTCATGGGCCTTGTGGTCTTCCTGGACCTCCTAGATCTGAGGGGCTTTATGGGCCTCATGGACCTCATGGACCCTCATGGGCCTTAGAGATCTCATGGGCTTTATGGGCCTCATGGACCTTCTGGGCTTCATGGACCCTCAGAGGCCTCATGGAGTTTGTGGACCCTCATGGTCCTTATAGACTTTGTGGGCCTTGTGAGCCTCGTGGATCTCATGGACTTTATAGTCCTCATGGACCTTCTAGTCCTCATGGACCTTTGGGCCTCATGGGCCTTCTGGCCCTCATGGACCTTCTTCTCCTCATGGACCCCTATGGGCCTCAGGCACACCATGGACCTCCTGGCCCTCATGGACCTTCTAGTCCTCATGGACCTTTTGGGCGTCATGGACCTTCTGGGCCCCATGGACCCCTATGGGCCTCAGGGACCTTCTGGCTCTCATGGATCTTCTACTTATCATGGACCCCTATGGGCCTCAGGGACATCATAGACCTTCTGGCCCTCATGGACCTTTTGGGCGTCATGGACCTTCTGGGCCTCATGGACCCCTGTGGGCCTCAGGGACCTCATGGACCTTCTGGCCCTCATGGATCTTCTACTTATCATGGACCCCTATGGGCCTCAGGGACATCATAGACCTTCTGGGCGTCATGGACCTTCTGGGCCTCATGGACCCCTATGGGCCTCAGGGACCTTCTGGCCCTCATAGACCTTATAGTCTTCATGGACCTTCTGGCCCTCATGGAGCTTTTGGGTGTCACGGACCTCCTGGCCCTCATGGACCTTCCAGCTCTCATGGACCTTCTAGTCCTCATGGACCTTTTGGGTGTCATGGACCTTCTGGGCCTTATGGCTCCTCAAGGGCCTCATAGATCTCATGGACCTTATAGATCTCCAGTTCCCCCAGTTGCCCCAGTGGGGTTCCATGCCTTTATTGGGAGGGGGGTTGCTGGAGGCGGGCGCAGGCGCGGGGGGCGACGCCGCCGTAGGCACGGTAGCGGTGGTTGAGGGCCCGGCGGCCGTGGAGGCCGTAGCGGGTGCTGATGGCGCCCTGGGGCGTGGGGACCCCGAAGAGGACGCGGCGCACGCGGGCGTGGACCAGGGCCATGGCACAGAGCGCGCAGGGCTCCCGCGTCAGGTACACGTCACACCCCACGCACAGGTACCCCCCGGCGTCCTCGGGGACACCAGGGCCACCAGAACCTCCAGGGCCACCAGAACCTCCAGGGCCTCTAAAACCTCCGGGGCCACCAGGACCTCCAGGGCCATCAACATCCATAAGGGCATCAGCATCCCCAGTGCCACCAGCGTCACCAGGGCCACCAGGACCTCCAGAACCTCCAGTGCCACCAGGACCTCCAGAACCTCCAGTGCCACCAGGACCTCCAGAACTTTCAGGGCCACCAGGACCTCCAGAACCTCCAGTGCCACCAGGACCTCCAGAACCTCCAGTGCCACCAGGACCTCCAGGCCCATCAACGTCCATACCGGTACCACCATCCCCACTTCCACCACCACCTCTGGTGCCCCCGATGTCACCCGCGGTGTCCCCAGCACCTCCAGCCTCTCCAGCGCCACCGGTAACCCTAGTGCCACCACCCTCCCCGGTGCCACCGCAACTTCCAGCGCCCCCACCTCCCCCCAAGCCCTCCATCGCCAACCGTTGTCCCCTGGCCACCGCCTCCAGGCAGGTGATGGTGGCATGTGCCAGGGGGTGTCCCCCCCTGCGCCCGTCGTGGGTGGCCGCCAGCACCCGCCCCGTCCCCGGCTCCACCACGGCGGCCCCCGCGGCCACCATCCCCGCCCGGGCCCCGCGCCGCGCCGCCGCCGCCGCCACCGCCATCATGGCGCCCGCCACCGCCACCTCCCCGGGGCTGAGGGCGGGGGGACGCCCCGTCACCCCCTCCCCCGTCCCACCACGCGTCACCCAGGGCCACAGCTCCCCCACCGCCGTCCCCCGCGGTGGCACCCGCCCCGGCACCCCCACGCGGAAGGGGGTCCCCAAACCGTGGCCCGACACCCCGGGGCCCAGCAGGAGCTGCAGAGGGGGCGGGTGGCCCTCGGGGACGGGGGACAGCGGCGGGGTGGCACCTCCGGTGGTGGCACGGGTGGTGGCACTGGTGGTACTGGTGGCACCAGAACTGCATCCGTGGTCTGTGGTGGCTTCAGGGACAGGGGTGGCACAAGTGTTGGTGTCCCTGGTGTCCCCAGACCTCCATCCATGGCCCGTGGTGGCTTCGGTGACACTGGTGGCACCACCAGTGTTGGTGTCCCTTGTGTCCCTGGTGTCCCCAGACCTGCATCCGTGGTCCGTGGTGGCTTCAGGGACACGGGTGGCACAAGTGTTGGTGTCCCTGGTGTCCCCAGACCTGCACCCGCAGCTCATGGTGGCCTTGGTGACACTGGTGGCACCACAAGTGTTGGTGTCCCTGGTGTCCCCAGACCTCCATCCATGGCCCGTGGTGGCTTCAGTGACACTGGTGGCACCACAAGTGTTGGCGTCCCTGGTGTCCCTGGTGTCCCCAGACCTGCATCCATGGCCCACGGTGGCCTTGGTGACATCGGTGGCATCTCTGGTGTCCCCAGACCTGCACCCGCAGCTCGTGGTGGCCCTGGTGACACTGGTGGCACCACAAGTGTTGGCGTCCCTGGTGTCCCCAGACCTCCATCCATGGCCCGTGGTGGCTTCAGTGACACTGGTGGCACCACAAGTGTTGGCGTCCCTGGTGTCCCTGGTGTCCCCAGACCTGCATCCATGGCCCACGGTGGCCTTGGTGACATCGGTGGCATCTCTGGTGTCCCCAGACCTGCACCCGCAGCTCGTGGTGGCCCTGGTGACACTGGTGGCACCACAAGTGTTGGCGTCCCTGGTGTCCCCAGACCTCCATCCATGGCCCGTGGTGGCTTCAGTGACACTGGTGGCACCACAAGTGTTGGCGTCCCTGGTGTCCCTGGTGTCCCCAGACCTGCATCCATGGCCCACGGTGGCCTTGGTGACATCGGTGGCATCTCTGGTGTCCCCAGACCTGCACCCGCAGCTCGTGGTGGCCCTGGTGACACTGGTGGCACCACAAGTGTTGGCGTCCCTGGTGTCCCCGGTGTCCCCAGACCTGCATCCATGGCCCACGGTGGCCTTGGTAACATCGGTGGCATCTTTGGTGTCCCCAGACCTCCATCCATGGTCTGTGGTGGCTTCAGTGACACTGGTGGCACCACCAGTGTGGGTGTCCCTGATGTCTCTGCTGTCCCCAAACCTGCATCCATGGTCCATGGCGGCTTCCGTGACATCAGTGGCACCACCAGTGTGGGTGTGCCTGGTGTCCCCAGTGTCTCTGGTGTCCCCAGATCTGCATCTGTGACCTGTGGTGGCTTCAGGGACATGGGTGGCACCACCACAGTGGGTGTCCCTGGTGTCTCTGGTGTCCCCAGACCTGCATCCATGGTCCATGGTGGCCTTGGTGACACGGGTGGCACTGCTGATGTTCACGTCCCCGACGTCCCCAGTCCTGCACCCACTGCCCCCGCTGGCCTCCAGGACATTGGTGTCACCACCGGCCTCGGTGTCCTTGGTGACGGATCCAGCTCCGTGGCCCGTGGTGGCCTCGGTGACATCGGTGGCCCCATGGCCCGTGGTGGCCTCGGTGGCTCCTGGACCCTCGGTGACGTTGGTGGCCCCATGGCCCGTGGTGGCCCCAGTGGCCCCATGGCCCGTGGTGACATCTGTGTCCACGGTGGCTCCGTCACCAACAGCCCCATGTCCCCGCTGTCCCCACAGACCCCCCCCCCCCCTTCCCCCAGTCCCCCCAGTGCCCACCAGCTTCCCCCCCCCCCCCCAGTTCTCCCAGTGCCCCCCCCCAGTTCTCCCAGTCCATACCTGCCCCCCCAGCCTGGTTCTCCCAGTGCCCCCCCAGTTCTCCCAGTGCCCCCAGTACATACTTGCCCCCCCAGCCCAGTGCTCCCAGTGCCACCCCCAGTGCTCCCAGTGCCCCCCCAGTTCTCCCAGTGCATACTTGCCCCCCCAGCCCAGTTCTCCCATGTCTCCCCCCCAGTGCTCCCAGTGCCCCCCAGTTCATACTTATCCCCCCCAGCCCAGTTCTCCCAGTGCCCCCACTCCATACCTGCCCCCCCCCAGTTCTCCCAGTGCCCCCAGTCCCCCCCCACCGCCCCCCAGTGCTCCCCCCAGTGTCCCCCAGTTCATACTTATCCCCCCCAGCCCAGTTCTCCCAGTGCCCCCCCCAGTGCTCCCAGTTCTCCCAGTGTCCCCCCTCAGTTCTCCCAGTGCCCCCCCCAGTTCTACTAGTGCATACTTGCCCCCCCCAG
The DNA here is from genome assembly GCF_964106895.1 of Numenius arquata. NCBI lineage: Eukaryota > Metazoa > Chordata > Aves > Charadriiformes > Scolopacidae > Numenius > Numenius arquata. The sequence goes on from NW_027415626.1 coordinate 6,876, forward strand.
CCCAGTTCTCCCAGTGTCCCCCCTCAGTTCTCCCAGTGCCCCCCCAGTTCTCCCAGTGCATACTTGCCCCCCCCAGCCCAGTTCTCCCAGTGTCCCCCCAGTTCTCCCAGTGCCCCCCCCAGCCCAGTTCTCCCAGTGTCCCCCCCCAGTTCTCCCAGTGCATACTTGCCCCCCCCAGCCCAGTTCTCCCAGTGCCCCCCCCAGTGCTCCCAGTGCCCCCAGTCCATACCTGCCTTCCCCCCCCCAGTTCTCCCAGTGCCCCCCCCCCCAGTTCTCCCAGTGCGTACCTGTCCCCCCCAGCTGGCAGTCGAGGCAGAGCAGCACGGCGGCCCCCCCGGGCCCCCCCCGCACCCGTTTGATGTGGGGGAGGCGGGGGGGGAGGGGCCGGGAGCGCCCCAGTTCCCGCAGGAGCCGCTGGGTCTCCCCCCGCAGCAGCAGCGGCGCCGCCCATCCCCCCAGCACCGGGAAACCCCCCCCCTCCCCCTCCCCCTCCCAGCGCACCCCCCACGGGGGGGGCTCCCCCCCCCCCCTCCCCCGCCCCGGGGGGGGGCTCCGCCTCCGGCTGCGGCTCCATGGGCCTGGGGGGGGAGGGGGGAGAAGGGAAAGGGGGGGGTGAGTAGGGGATCCCCCCCTCCCCCATAGGGACCCCCCTATAGGGCCCCCCCCATAGACACCCCCCGTGCCCCCCCCAGGGACCCCCCTATAGAGCCCCCCCCAGGGACCCCCTATAGGGCCCCCCCAGAGACCCCACTATAGGAATCCCCCCCCCGGGACCCCCTATAGGGCCCCCCCCACCACCATAAAGCATGGCCCCCCCCAGAGACCCCCCTATAGAGCCCCCCCCGGGACCCCCCTATAGGGCCCCCCCCATCGACACCCCCCCTGGGGCCCCCCCAGAGGCCCCCTATAGGGACAAACCCCCCCAGACACCCCCTGTGGCCCCGCCCTAGAGAGCCCCCCCCGGGAATCCCCCCCTGTCCCCCCTATAGGCCCCCCCCTCCCCATAGGAACCCCCCGTGACCCCCTATAGAGCCCCCCCCACGACCTCCCCTATAGGGCCCCCCCCAATAGTGACCCCCCCCGAGACTCCCCCTATAGGGACACCCCCCCCATAAAGCCTTCCCCCCCCCCGGAACCCCCCCGTGCCCTCCCCCCAGACACCCCCCTATAGGGCCCCCCCCTCTTGGGACCCCCTTTATAGCCCCCCCTCCCCCGGAACCCCCCCTTATCGCGCCCCTCCTCCCCCGGACCCCCCCATAGTGACCCCCCCCCTCCACCAGGAACTCCCCCCGCCCCCCCCCCGCGGTGCCCCCTCCCGTCCCCCCGCGCCCCCCACGTGCCGCCCCTCACCCGCCGCTGCCACCGCCGTCCCGTCCCCCGGCGCTGATTGGTCGCCGCGGCGGAAGGGGCGGGGCGGGGCCCGGGAGAGGCCGGAAGGACCGAGACGCGCGGCCGGAAGTGCCCCGGAGGGGGCGGGGCCTGAGCGGGGCCTGGCGGCGGGGAGGGGGAGCGGCACCAGTACGGACCAGTACGGACCAGTACGGGGGAGCGGGGCGCCAGTTGGCACCAGTTCGAACCAGTATGGACCACCGGGATGCACCAGTATAGACCAGTATGCGCCAGTATAGACCAGTATAGCACCAGCATGGCACCAGTACACGCCACCAGGACCCCAGTATGCACCAGTACACACCAGTAGTGCACCAGTGGGGCACCAGTAGGACCCCAGTAGGCGCCAGTACACACCAGTATGGCACCAGTAGGACCCCAGTAGGCGCCAGTACACACCAGTATGGCACCAGTATGCACCAGTATAGACCAGTAGGACACAGCAGGGCACCTGTACACACCAGTGGGGCACCAGTATAGCACCAGCATGGCACCAGTACACGCCACCAGGACCCCAATATGCACCAGTACACACCAGTACGGCACCAGTATGCACCACCGGGACCCCAGTATGCACCAGTACACACCAGTACGGCACCAGTATGCACCACCGGGACCCCAGTATGCACCAGTACACACCAGTACGGCACCAGTATGGCACCAGTTTGCACCAGTATAGACCAGTATGCACCAGTATAGCACCAGTATGCACCACCGGGACAGCAAGCAGTATGGCACCAGTATGCACCAGTAGCACACCAGTATGGCACCAGTACACACCAGTGGAGCACCAGAAAAGCACCAGTATGCACCAGTACGGCACCAGTACACACCAGTATGGCACCAGTATGCACCAGTAGGACACCAGTAGGACACCAGTATGCACCAGTGGGCACCAGTATGGCACCAGTATACACCAGTAGGACCCCAGTAGGACACCAGTACGCACCAGTGGGCACCAGTATGGCACCAGTATGCACCAGTAGGACCCCAGTAGGCACCAGTAGCACACCAGTATGGCACCAGTACACACCAGTGGGGCACCAGTTTGCACCAGTATGCACCAGTATGCGCCACCGGGACAGCAGTACGGCACCAGTATGGCTCCAGTATGGCACCAGTACACACCAGTATGCACCAGTAGCACACCAGTATGGCACCAGCTTGTACCAGTAGAACACAGCAGGGCACCAGTACACACCAGTATGGCACCAGTAGGCACCAGTTCGAACCAGTATGGACCGATATAGAGCGGTAGGACACCAGTAATACCCCAGTAGGCACCAGTTTGAACCAGTATGCACCAGTAGGACACCAGTAGGCACCAGTAGCACCAGTTTGAACCAGTATGCACCAGTATAACTCCAGTATGGCACCAGTATGCACCAGTATGGGCCAATACAGAGCAGTAGGACACCAGTAATACCCCAGTAGGCACCAGTTTGAACCAGTATGCACCAGTAGGACACCAGTATGGAGGAGCAGAACGCCAGTTTGCACCAGTTTGCACCAGCAGGGAGCAGCAGGACACCAGTGGGAGAGCAAGAGAATACCAGTATGGCACCAGTATGCGGGGGAGTGTGTCACTGGGAGGGGTGACTGGGGGGTAACTGGGAGCACTGGAGGGGGCAGTGGGGGTGGCACTGGGAGCAGTGGGTGGAACTGGGGGGGTAACTGGGAGCACTGGGGGGGGCACTGGGAGCAGTGAGAGCACTGGGAAGGTCACTGGGAGGGTCACTGGGGGGGCACTGGGAGCACTGGGGGGGGAACTGGGGGGCACTGGGGGGGCACTGAGAGCACTGGGGGGGGAACTGGGAGCACTGGGAGCACTGGGGGGGGCACTGGGAGCACTGAGGGGGGGAACTGGGAGCACTGGGGGGGGAACTGGGAGGGACTGGGGGGGCACTGGGAGCACTGGGGGGGGAACTGGGAGCACTGGGAGCACTGGGGGGGGCACTGGGAGCAGTGAGGGG
>NW_027415627.1:0-32456 GCF_964106895.1 Numenius arquata
AAATGGGTGCGGAAGTGGGATGAGCGTGCAAAGGGGGGGTGCAAGGCGGGCAGTTGTGCAAGAGGGGGCGTGCGTGTGGTCGGGCGTGCAAAGAGCAGTGGAGGAGGCGGGTGGGGGCTACATGTGCAAACGGGTGTGTTAGGGGTGGGTGTGCAAAGGGCCGTGCGAGGGGACGCGAGCGTGCAAAGGGGTGCGTGAGCTCGAACGCGTGTGCAAGGGGGGGGCCTGTGAGGGGGTGTGTGTGCAATGGGGCGTGCAAGCGTGGGTGGGTGTGCAAGTGGGGGTGCAAAGGAGCGTGCAAGGGGGCACGGGGGAGCCCTAGGGGCGTGCAAAGGGGCGTGCAAGGGGGCGGCGGGGGGGGCAGGAGCGTGCAAGGCGTGCACACGCGTGTGCAAAGGGACCCGGGGGGGCACACGCGTGTGCAAGGGAAGCCGCCGGGCCCCGCCCCCCTCCGTGACGCAGAGGAGAGAAGCCCCGCCCCCTCTGCGGGGGGGCGTTCGGGCCCCCCCCCCCCCCCCCCCCCCAGGGGACAACTATAGCCCCTCCCCCCCCCCCCCCGAGACCCCCCCACCCCATAGGGGACCCACCCCACCCTCTAGGGACCCCCCCACGCCATAGGTGACCCCCCCCCCATAGGGCCCCCCCAACCCCTATAGGCACCCCCCCGCCCCATAGGTGACCCCCACCCCATAGGGGACACCCCCCCACCCTATAGGGACACCCCCCCACCCCATAGGGGGACACGGCCCCCAACCCCTATAGGCACCCACCCCACCCCATAGGTGACCCCCACCCCATAGGGGACACCCCCCCCCACCCTATAGGCACCCCCCCACCCTATAGGTAGACCCCCCCACCCTATAGGGCCAGCCCCCCCAACCCCTATAGGCACCCCCCACCCCATAGGTGACCCCCACCCCATAGGGGACCCCCCCACACCCTATAGGGACCCCCCCACGCCATAGGTGACCCCCCCCCCCATAGGGCCCCCCCAACCCCTATAGGCACCCCCCACCCCATAGGGGACCCCCACCCCATAGGGGACACCCCCCCCCACGCCATAGGGACCCCCCCCACCCTATAGGTAGAACCCCCCACCCTATAGGGCCAGCCCCCCAACCCCCATAGGCACCCCCCACCCCATAGGTGACCCCCACCCCATAGGGGACCCCCCCACACCCTATAGGGACCCCCCCACCCCATAGGTGCCCCCACCCCATAGGTGCCCCCACCCCTAGATAGTCAGTCCGTCCGTCCCCCCCCCCCAGGGAACCCCTCTAGAAGTGCCCCCCTCCCCATGGGAGCCCCCTATAGGTGTGTGTGTCCCCCCCGGAGCCCCCTATAGGGACCCCCTATAGCTGTGCCCCCCCCCCATTAGGGACCCCCCGCCCCCCGGGACCCCCTATAGCTGTCCCCCCCTCCTCAAAGGTGCCCCCCCAATAAGGACCCCCCCTATAGGGACCCTCTATAGCCATGTCCCCCCATAGGGACCCCCCCCCTGGAACCCCAATAGGGACCCCTATAGGGACCCCCTATAGTTATTCCCCCCCCATAGGTGTCCCCCCCCACATCCCCCCCCCCCCCAATGGGGGTGTCCCCCCCCGCTCCGGCCCCCCCCGCCTGTGCCCAGCGCGCCCCCTGGCGGCCGGCGGGCGGCGCCGCAGCCGCTCGGCACCTGCCGGCTCCGCTCGGCTCCTCTCGGCACCGTTTCGGGCAGATTCGGCCCGGTTCGGCTCCCCTCGGGCCGGTTCGGACCGGTTCGGCTTCGTTCGGCCCGGTTCGGGAGGGTTCGGACCGGTTCGGGCAGGTTCGTCTCCTCTCGGGCTCGGTTCGTCTCCGTTCGGCTTCTTTCGGCCCGGTTCGGGCGGGTTCGGCTGCCCTCGGCCTCGGTACGGCAGGTGAGCGCGGGCCCGGCCGGGGAACCCCGGCGTCCGGGGCGGGGGGGAGGATGGGGGGGGGGGGGGGCAGGTTTGGGGGGGGGCAAGAGTGAGGGGCAGGTTTAGGGGGGGTGGTTGTGGGGGGTGGGGGCTTGTTTGGGGGGGCCTTGTTTGGGGGGGAAGGCCTGGGGGGGGCAGGTTGGGGGGGGGGCAGGAATGGGGGGGGGGCGTGTTTGGGGGCAGGTTTGGGGGGGCTGGTTTGGGGGTGCATGTCTATGGGGGGGCAGATTGGGGGGGCAGGTTTGGAGGTACAGGCCGGGGGGGGGCAGGTCTGGGGGGGCTGGTGTATGATGGGGGGGCAGATTGGGGGGGCCAGGTCTGGGAGGGGCAGATTGGGGGGGCAGGTTTGGGGGGGCAGGAGGGAGGGGAAGGTCTCGGGGGGGCAGGTTTGGGGGGGCTGGTTTGGGGGGGCAGGTCTATGGGGGGGCAGGACGTAGAGGGGCAGGTTTGGGGGGGCAGGAGGGAGGGGAGGGTCTTGGGGGGCAGGTTTGGGGGGGCAGGTGTATGGGGCAGGTTTGGGGGCTCTGATTTTTGGGGGCAGGTCTGGGGGGGCTGGTTGGGGGGCAGGAGGGAAGGGAAGGTCTTGGGGGGGGCAGGTTTGGGGGGGCTGGTTTGGAGGTGCGTGTCTATGGGGGGGCAGATTGGGGGGGCAGGTCTGGGGGGGGCAGATTGGGGGGGCAGGTTTGGGGGTACAGGCCGGGGGGGGCAGGTCGGGGGGGGCTGGTTTGGGGGTGCAGGTCTATGGGGGGGCAGATGGGGGGGCAGGTCTGAGAGGGGCAGGTTTGGGGGGGCAGGAGGGAGGGGAGGGTCTTGGGGGGGGCAGGTTTGGGGGGGGTCTGATTTTTGGCGGCAGGTCTGGGGGGGCAGATTGGGGGGACAGGAGTGAAGGGAAGGTCTGGGGGGGCAGGTTTGGGGGGAGCAGGTGTGGGGGGGCTGGTTTGGGGGTCCAGGTCGGGGGGGGAAGGGGGGAGTCAGATCCGTGGGGCAGATATTGGGGGGCAGGTCTGGGGGGGGGGGATGACAGGATTTGGGGGGGCTTGTTTTGGGGGACAAGACTTGGGGGGAGCAGGTCTATGGGGCACGTTTCGGGGGGAAGGTTTGGGGATGGTGGTTTAGGGGGGCAGCTGTGGGGCTGGGGGCAGCTATGGGGCTGGGGGGTCAGTTGTGTGTCTTGGGGGGGCAGTTGTGGGTGTCATGGGGGGCACTTGTGGGGCTGGGGGGGCAGCTATGGGGCTGGGGGGGCAGTTGTGGGTCCTGGGGGGGCAGTTGTGGGTGTCATGGGGGGCACTTGTGGGGCTGCAGGGGCAGCTATGGGGCTGGGGGGGCAGTTGTGGGTCCTGGGGGGGCAGTTGTGGGTGTCATGGGGGGCACTTGTGGGGCTGGGGGGGCAGCTATGGGGCTGGGGGGGCAGTTGTGGGTCTCGGGGGGGCACTTGTAGATATCGGGGGGCAGTTGTGGGGCTGGGGGGGGGCACTTGTGGGTCTCGGCGGGGGCAGTTGTGGGGCAGGGCCCCCCCAACCCCATCTCATCCCCCAGGTCGCCGTCGCACGAGGGGCCCCCCCCCCCGTGACCCCCCCCCCACGTCGCATGGCCCGGCCCCGCCCCCCCCGCGCACGCCTGGCCCCCCCCGGGCACCGCTGACCCAGGTGACGCCTCGCACGTGTGTCGCACGAGGACGGGGGGGGTGGGTGTGTGCGCACGTGTGTGGCACGAGGGCTCGCACAAGGGTGGGGGGGCATCACGTGTGTGGCACGAGGGCTCACACGAGGATGGGGCATCACACAAGGGCTCGCACGAGGGCGGGGGGGCATCACGTGTCGCACGAGGGCTCACACGAGGATGGGGTGTCACACAAGGGCTCGCACGAGGGCAGGGGCATCACACGAGGGCTCGCACGAGGGCAGGGAGGCATCACATCACACGAGGGCTCACACGAGGACGGGGGCATCACATTTTCACACGAGGGCTTGCACAAAGACAGGGCATTCACACGTATCGCACGAAGATGAGGGAAGGCACACGTGTCAACAGGGACGGGTGTGCACGCGTGTCACACGAGGATGGGTGCGTGCAAGCATGTTGCACAAGGAGGGGGAGCGTGCAGGCGTGTCACACAAGGGCAAGTCGGTGTGCACACGCGTCACGTGGGTGTGCGTGTGCAAGGGGGGTGCTTGTGAGTGCAGGGAAGCGCGCAGTTGGATTTTCACATGAGCACACACGTGTGTGCGGCTGTGTGCACAAGCGCATGCACGCACATGAGCACACACGTGTGCATGATGCATGGACCTGTGCACAATCACTGCTCCCTGCACGTTTAGGAGTGTGAGCACGTGCACAAGCACAACCACACGGGCGCTCCCAGCCCCGTGCACACCTGTGAGCACAACCTCATGCACAAGCACGTGTGCGATCATGTGCACGAGCACATTCACGGTCGCGCTCGCAGCCCCATGCACATGCACGAGCGCGATTATGCACGCTTACGAGCACAAGCGTGAGCACTATTGTGGGCATAAGCGTGCTCACAATGACATTCCTGGCCCCGTGCACACTTGTGAGCGCGATCGTGCACGCTCGTGAGCACAATTCTAGGCATGTGCTCCCGCCTGCTCACAAGTGTGCCCCCTGCACCCGCACACCCTCCGTCCCTGTCCGTGCAAGGCACGAGTGCAAGCCGTGTGATGTGTGTGAGGTATACGTGTGAGCTGTGCAAGGCGTGCAAGGCGCATATGTGAGGTGTGTGCGGGGTGCACGGCCGTCGTGCGAGGGTGGTGCGTGGGCTATGAAGGTGTGTGGCCATCGTGCATGGCTGTCGTGCAGTGGTGGGGTGCAAAAGTGCACAACCGTTGTGTGTGGCCGTTGTGCAAAAGTGGTGTATGGGGTGGGGGTGTGCACGGCCATCGTGCACGGCCCTCGTGCGTGGTTGTGGTATGAGGTGGGTGTCGGGGGGGTGCCTGACCCTCGTGCACGGCTGTGGTGCGAGGTGGGTGTCGGGGGGTGCACAACCCTTGTGAGCGGCCCTCGTGCGAGCTGTGTGTGCGGGGTGTGGTGTGGGGGTGCACGGCTGTCGTGGGGGGGTGCACGGCCCTCGTGCACAGCTGTGGTGCAGGGGATGCCCGGCGGTGGTGCGAGGTGGGTGTGAGGGTGCACGGCCCTCATGCGAGGACGGTGTGTGTGGGGTTCTCGGCCCTTGTGCCAGGCCCTCGTGCAAGGTGGGTGTCAGGGTGCGCACGGCCCTCGTGCGCGGCTGTGGTGTGAGGTGGCTGGGGGGGGTGTGGGGGTGCCCAGCCCTTGTGCCCAGCCCTGGTGCAAGGAGGGTGTGGGAGGGTTCGTGGTCCTCATTCCTGGCACTCGTGCAAGGTGGGTGTGGGGGGGGTGGAGAGTCCTCGTGCGTGGGCATCCCTCGTGTGAGGTGGGTGTGTGGAGAGTGGGGGTACCTGGCCCTCGTGCCCAGCCCTTGTGTGAGGAGGCTGTGGGGGGGTTCCCGGCCCTCGTGCGTGGCCCTCGTGCCCAGCCCTCGTGCAACATGGGTGTTGGGGGGGGGGTGCAGAGCCCTCGTGCGTGGCCCTCGTGCAAGGAGGCTGTGGGGTGTGCAGAGCAATGGTACAAGTTAGCTGTGGGGGGGTGCCCAGCCCTGGTGCCCAGCCCTTGTGCCCGTCCCTCGTGTGAGGTGGCTGGGGGGAGTTCACATCCCTCGTGCCCGTCCCTCGTGCGAGGTGCTTGTGCACAGGAGCCATGTCTGGTGACTACGAGAAGGATGTGTGGGGTGGGGGTGCAGGGTCTGGGGGGGATTCCCGGCCCTCGTGCCCATCCCTGGTGCCTGTCCCTCGTGCGAGGTGGCTGGGGGGGGTGTTCCCATCTCTCGTGCCCGTCCCTCGTGCGAGGTGCTTGTGTGCAGGAGCCACGTCTGGTGACTACGCGGAGGATGTATGGGGTGGGGGTGCAGCGTTGTGGGGGGGTTCCTGTCCCTCATGCCCGTCCCTTGTGCGAGGTGGCTGTGGGGGGGGTTCCCGGCCCTCGTGCCCGGCCCTCGTGCGAGGTGCTTGTGCGCAGGAGCCACGTCTGGTGACTACGAGGAGGACGTATGGGGTGGGGGTGCAGGGTTTTGGGGGAGGTGCCCATCCCTCGTGCGAGGTGGCTGTGGGGGGGGTTCCCGGCCCTCGTGCCCGGCCCTCGTGCGAGGTGCTTGTGCACAGGAGCCACGTCTGGTGGCTACGAGGAGGACGTATGGGGTGGGGGTGCAGCGTTGTGGGGGGGTTCCCATCCCTGGTGCCCATCCCTGGTGCCCGTCCCTCGTGCGAGGTGGCTGGGGGGGGTGTTCCCATCCCTTGTGCCCGTCCCTCGTGCGAGGTGGCTGAGGGGGGGGGTTCCTGTCCCTTGTGCCCGTCCCTCGTGCGAGGTGCTTGTGTGCAGGGGCCACGTCTGGTGACTACGAGGAGGATGTATGGGGTGGGGGTGCAGCGTTGTGGGGGGGTTCCCGTCCCTGGTGCCCATCCCTGGTGCCCGTCCCTCGTGCGAGGTGGCTGGGGGGGGTGTTCCCGGCCCTCGTGCCCGTCCCTTGTGCGAGGTGCTTGTGCGCAGGGGCCACGTCTGGTGACTACGAGGAGGACGTGTGGGGTGGGGGTGCAGCGTTGTGGGGGGGTTCCTGTCCCTCGTGCTTGTCCCTCGTGCGAGGTGGCTGGGGGGGGGGTTCCCGGCCCTCGTGCCCGGCCCTCGTGCGAGGTGCTTGTGCGCAGGGGCCATGTCTGGTGACTACGAGGAGGACGTATGGGGTGGGGGTGCAGCGTTGTGGGGGGGTTCCCGTCCCTCGTGCGAGGTGGCTGAGGGGGGGGGGGTTCCTGTCCCTCGTGCCCGTCCCTCGTGCGAGGTGCTTGTGCGCAGGGGCCATGTCTGGTGACTACGAGGAGGACGTGTGCCGCAGCGCCCTGCGCCTGGTGCAGGAGCTCTGCTTCGCCCCCCGCGCCCGCCCCCCCCACGACAAGTGCCTGGAGTTCACCGACCTCCTGCGCCACCGCGGCCACCCCCGCCCCAACGACACCGGTCAGTGGCCCGGGGGGGGGACGGGGACATTTTGGGGGGGGGGGCACCCCAAGGAGTGGGACACACACCCCCCCCCCCCCGCCAATCCCAAGGGATGGGACCCCCCCCGGGGACGGGATGCTCTCCGTGGAATGGGACCCCCCCCCCCCCCGAGCAATGGGACTCCCCAAGAGATGGGACACCTCCGCCCCCCCAAAAGATGGGACACCCCCCCCCCAGGGATTGGGACCCCCCCCCCCAAGAAATGGGGACCCCCCCCCCCCCAGGGATAGGCCCCCCCCCCAAGGGATGGGACTCTACAGGAATGGGGTTCCCCCTGTGGGATGGGACACCCCCCCCCCCCCAAGAAATGGGGACCCCCCCCGGGGATGGGACACCCCCCCCAGGAATGGGAGTCCCCAAGAGATGGGACCCCCCCTCAAAGGATGGGACCCCCCCTGAGAAATGGGGGACCCCCCCCAGGGATAGGCCCCCTCAAGGGATGGGACCCCCCCCAAGAAATGGGGACCCCCCCAGGGATGGGACCCCCCCAAGGGATGGGACACCCCCCCCCCAGGAATTGGACTCCCCAAGAGATGGGACCCCCCCAAAGGATGGGACCCCCCCCCAAGAGTTGAGGACCCCCCCGGGGATGGGACCCCCTCAAGAAATGGGGACCCCCCCAGGGATGGGACCCCCCCAAGGGATGGGACACCCCCCCCCCAGGAACTGGACTCCCCAAGAGATGGGACCCCCCCAAAGGATGGGACCCCCCCCCAAGAGTTGAGGACCCCCCCGGGGATGGGACCCCCTCAAGAAATGGGGACCCCCCCACCCAAGGGATGGGACCCCCCCCCAATGGGATAAAGTCACCCCCCCCAGGGATGGGAACCCCCCCTCCTGGAGATGGGACCCCCCCCAAGGGACAGGACCCCCCCATGGGACACCCCCCCAGGGTTGGGACCCCCCCCAGAGACGGGACCCCCCCCAGGGATGGGACCCCCCCCCAAGAGATGGGACCCCTCCAGGGATGCCCCCCCCCTCCCACCGGGATTTTGGGTCCCCCCCCTGAGGTTTTGGCCCCCCCCCGGGATTTGAGCCCCCCCTCTCCCCATGATTTTGCCCCCCCCCCCCCCCGAGGATTTTGGGCCCCCCCCGAACTTTTCCCCCCCTCCCCTGGGATTTGGGTCCCCCCCCCGGGATTTGGCCCCCCCCATGAACTTTTCCTCCCCCCCCCTCCGAGATTTGGCCCCCCCTTGAGCTTCCCCCCCCTCCCCTGGGATTTGGGGCCCCTTCCCTGAGATTTGTGTGTCCCCCCCAGGGTTTTGGGGACCCCCCCGGGATTTTAGGGTCCCCCCCTGAGGTTTTGGGCCCCTCCCCGGGATTTCCCCCCCCCCCCCGAACTTTTGCCCCCTCTCTCCCGGGATTTGGCCCCCCCCTGAACTTTCCCCCCCTCCCCTGGGATTTGGGACCCCTTCCTTGAGATTTGGGTCCCTCCCCCCCGGGGTTTTGGGGACCCCCCCCTGGGATTTTGGGGTCCCCCCCTGAGATTTTGGCCCCCCCCCCGGGATTTGGCCCCCCCCCGAACTTTTCCTCCCCCCCCCCCCCCCCGAGATTTGGCCCCCCCTCTCCTGGGATTTGGGGCCCCTTCCCTGAGATTTGGGTCCCTCCCCCCCGGAGTTTTGGGGACCCCCCCGGGATTTTGGGGTCCCCCCCTGATGTTTTGGGCCCCCCCTGCGGGATTTGCCCCCCCCCCTGAACTTTTCCCCCCTTCCCCTGGGATTTGGGGCCCCTTCCCTGAGATTTGGGTGTCCCCCCCGGGGTTTTGGGGACCCCCCCCGGGATTTTGGGGGTCCCCCCCTGAGGTCCGTCCCCCCCCCGTGTGTCCCCCCCCCTCCAGAGGTGTCAGTGAGCCTCCTCTCCGTCATCGTCACCTTCTGCGGCATCGTCCTTTTGGGGGTGTCCCTCTTCGTCTCCTGGAAGCTCTGCTGGGTCCCCTGGCGCCACAAGGGGGGGGCGGGGGCCCCCCCCCGCAAAGAGCCCCTCCAAAGTGGGGGGGGGGGGCCCTTTCGGGGATCCCCTGCCCGAACCGGGCCCCGAGCTGCCCCCCCCCCGAGCGCTGTTACCTGGACATGGGACCCTGTCCCGAGGGGGGGGCCGCGGGCGCTGGGCCCCCCCATGCCTCAGGTCGCCCCCCAGGTGGCCCCCCCGGGTCCCCCTGAGCTGGGGGGGGACGGGATGGGGACGTTGCCCAGTGTCCCCTCCCAGCAGCACGTGGTCGGGCTGGCCAGCAGGTAGGGACAACGGGGGGGGGGGCTTGGGAATGGGGGGGGGCTTGGGGACAAAGGGGAGGACGTGGGGATGGGGGGGGACATGGGGATGGGGGGGCTTGGGGAGGGGGGGGGACATGGGGACAGGGGGGGACATGGGGATGGGGGGGCATGGGGACGGGGGGGGACATGGGGATGGGGGGGCATGGGGACGGGGGGGGCTTGGGGTTGGGGGGGCATGGGGACAAAGGGGGTGACATGGGGATGGGGGGGCTTGGGGTCGGGGGGGGCACGGGAACAAAGGGGAGAATGTGGGGACGGGGGGGGACATGGGGATGGGGGGGATTGGGGACAGGGGGGAATATGGGAGATGGGGGGGACGTGGGGATGGGGGGGGCATTGGGACAGGAGGGGACATGAGGACAGGGACGGGGGGACACGGGGGGGCCTGATGACAGGGGTGACATGGGGGGGGGGGGCATGGGGTGGGGACTGGGGGGGCCGGTGTGTGTCCCCGTGTGCACGGGGGGGGGGGGTTCCCCGATGTCCCCATGGATGGGGGGGGTTCCCCAGTGTCCCCATGTCCCCATGGATGGGTGTTCCCTGGTGTCCCCATCCATGGGGGGGGCTCCTCAGTGTCCCCCCCCATGTCCCCATCCGTGGGGGGGTTCCTCAGTGTCCCCATTCATGGGGGGGTTCTCTGGTGTCCCCATGGATGGTTATCTCCATGTCCCCATCCATGGGGGTTCCCCAATGTCCCCATCCATGGGGGGGGGTTCCTCAGTGTCCCCCCCATGTCCCCATGGATGGGTGTTCCCTGGTGTCCCCATCCATGGGGGGGGTTCCTCAGTGTCCCCATTCATGGGGGGGTTCTCTGGTGTCCCCATGGATGGTTGTCTCCACGTCCCCATCCGTGGTTGTTCCCCAGTATCCTCATACACGCTGGGGGGGGGGGGGAGGTTTGGGGGTGCACAGGGGGGTGTCCCCCCATGCTCCTCACCCCCCACTTCCCCTTTTCTCTCCCCCCCCCCCTTCCCCCCGCAGCTCCCTCCTCCCCGAAGACAAACCGGACCCCAACCCCCCCAACCTCGGTCAGATCCAACCCGAGCTCTACTGTCCCCAAGGGGACGGTGGGGACGGCGGGGGGGTCGGGGGGGGTTCCCGGGGGGGTTCCCCCTGCGGAAGGCTGAGCGTGGCCCTACGCTACGCCTACGGTTCCCAGCAGCTGGTGGTGCGGGTCCTGAGGGCCCTGGACCTACCCGCCAAGGACGCCAACGGCTTCTCCGACCCCTACGTCAAGATCTACCTCCTGCCCGACCGCAAGAAGAAGTTCCAGACCAAGGTCCATCGCAAGACCCTCAACCCCGTCTTCGACGAGACCTTCAGTTTCGGGGTGCCCTTGGCCGAGCTGCCCTTGCGGCGTCTCCACTTCAGCGTCTACGACTTCGACCGTTTGACTTCGACCGTTTCTCCCCGCCACGACCTCATCGGGCAGGTGGTGCTGGACAACCTGCTGGAGGCCACCGAACGCCGGGGACGAGGGACCCATCTGGAGGGACATCCTGGAAGGCAGCGGGGTGAGGGGGCAACGGGGACCAAGGTGGGGACGGGGAGGATGGAGGGAACATGGTCCCCATCTGGAGGGACATCGTGGGGACAGCAGGGATGGGGGACCCATCTGGAAGGACATCGTGGGGACAGCAGGGATGGGGGGACCCATCTGGGGGGACATCCTGGAGGGACATCGTGGGGACAGCAGGGATGGGGGACCCATCTGGAAGGACATCGTGGGGACAGCAGGGATGGGGGACCCATCTGGAAGGACATCGTGGGGACAGCAGGGATGGGGGACCCATCTGGAGGGACATCCTGGAAGGACATCGTGGAGGGACATCATGGGGACAGTAGGGATGAGGGACCCATCTGGGGGGACATCCTGGAGGGACATCGTGAGGACAGCAGGGATGGGGGACCCATCTGGAGGGACATCGTGGGGACAGCAGGGATGGGGGACCCATCTGGAGGGACATCTTGAGGACAGTAGGGATGGGGGACCCATCTGGGGGGACATCCTGGAGGACAGCAGGGACAAGGTGGGGACGGGGAGGATGGAGGGAACATGGTTCCCATCTGGAGGGACATCCTGAGGACAGCAGGGATGGGGGACCCATCTGGAGGGACATCCTGGAGGGACATCCTGGGGGACAGCAAGGACGAGGGGACCCATCTGGAGGGACACCCTGGAGGGCAGGGGAGTGAGGGGACAGGGGATGGTGGGGATGGAGTCCCATCAGGGACATCCTGGGTGACAGCAGGGATGAGGGACCCATCTGGAGGGACATCCTAGAGGGCAGCGGGGTGAGGGGGCGGCGGGGACATGGCGGGGGACGGGGGAGATGGTGGGGACAAGGTCCCCATCTGGAGGGACATCCTGGAGGGCAACAGAGGACATGGGGAACATCCTGGAGGGACGTGGTCCTGGAGGGACATCCTGGGGACAGCAGGGATGGGGGACCCATCTCAGGGAGGGCAGCAGGGACAAGGTGGGGATGGGGAGGATGGAGGGAACATGGTCCCCATCTGGAGGGACATCCTGGGGACAGCAGGGATGGGGGACCCATCTCAGGGACCCTGAGGGTCCCCTTCTGGAGGGCAGGGGGGTGAGGGGACAGGGATGGGGACAGGGGGGACAGGGGATGGTGGGGCTGAGGTCCCATCAGGGACATCCTGGAGGGACATCCTGGGGACAGCAGGGATGGGGGACCCATCTCGGGGACATCCTGGGGACAGCCAGATGTCCCATCTGGAGGGACATCATGGAAGGACATCCTGGGGACAGCAGGGATGGGGGACCCATCTGGAGGGACATCATGGAAGGACATCCTGGGGACAGCAGGGATGGGGGACCCATCTCAGGGACATCCTGGAGGGCAGCGGGGTGAGGGACAGGGGATGGTGGGGATGGAGTCCCATCAGGGACATCCTGGGGGACGGTAGGGATGGGGGACCCATCTGGAGGGACATCCTGGAGGGAAGTGGGGTGAGGTGACACAGGGGACATCCTGGAGGGACATCCTGGGGGACAGCAAGGACGAGGGACCCATCCGGAGGGACATCCTGGAGGGCGGGGGGGTGAGGGGACAGGGGATGGTGGGGATGGAGTCCCATCAGGGACATCCTGGGGGACAGTGGGGATGAGGGACACCCTGAAGGGACGTGGGCGAGGGGACACAGGTGACACAGCAGATGGGGCCAGGGGACCTCTGCCCCCCCACCCTGTGACCTCCCCCCCCCCCCGTCCCCCTCCCGGTGTCCCCCAGGAGAAGGCGGACCTGGGGGAGGTGAACTTCTCCCTGTGTTACCTGCCCACGGCCGGGCGCCTGACTGTCACCGTCATCCGGGCCTCCAACCTGCGCGCCATGGACCTCACCGGCTACTCGGGTGGGACAGGGGACATGGGGGGACATCAGGGGACACGGGGGGACATGGGGACCCTGGGACATGGGGGGACATGGGGGGACATGGGGGACGTGGCCTCCAACCTTCACACCACAGACCTCACCGGCTACTCGGGTGGGACAGGGGACATTGGGGACACGGGGGGACATGGGGACATGGGGATATGGGGATATGGGGGGACATGGGGGACATGGGGACCCTGGGACATGAGGGGACATGAGGGACATGGGGGACGTGGCCTCCAACCTGCACGCCATGGACCTCACCGGCTACTCGGGTGGGACAGGGGACATGGGGGGACACGGGGGGACACGGGGGACCCTGGAACATGGGGGGACACGGGGACACGGGGGGACAGGGGGACATGAGGGACATGGGGATATGGGGGGACTTGGGGGGGACATGGGGACCCTGGGACATGAGGGGACATGGGGGACATGGCCTCCAACCTGCGCGCCATGGACCTCACCGGCTACTCGGGTGGGACAGGGGACATTGGGGACACGGGGGGACATGGGGACATGGGGGACATGGCGATATGGGGGGACATGGGGGACATGAGGACCCTGGGACATGAGGGGACATGAGGGACATGGGGGACGTGGCCTCCAACCTGCGCGCCATGGACCTCACCGGCTACTCGGGTGGGACAGGGGACATTGGGGACACGGGGGGACATGGGGATATGGGGATATGGGGGGACATGGGGGACATGGGGACCCTGGGACATGAGGGGACATGGGGGACATGGGGGACGTGGCCTCCAACCTGCGCGCCATGGACCTCACCGGCTACTCGGGTGGGACAGGGGACATTGGGGACACGGGGGGACAGGGGGACATGGGGATATGGGGGGACATGGGGGACATGGGGACCCTGGGACATGAGGGGACATGGGGGACATGGGGGACGTGGCCTCCAACCTGCGCGCCATGGACCTCACCGGCTACTCGGGTGGGACAGGGGACATGGGGGGACATCAGGGGACACGGGGGGACATGGGGACCCTGGGACATGGGGGGACAAGGGGGGACATGGGGGACATGGGGGACGTGGCCTCCAACCTTCACACCACAGACCTCACCGGCTACTCGGGTGGGACAGGGGACATTGGGGACACGGGGGGACAGGGGGACATGGGGATATGGGGGGACATGGGGGACATGGGGACCCTGGGACATGAGGGGACATGGGGGACATGGGGGACGTGGCCTCCAACCTGCGCGCCATGGACCTCACCGGCTACTCGGGTGGGACAGGGGACATGGGGGGACATCAGGGGACACGGGGGACCCTGGGACATGGGGGGACACGGGGGGACATGGGGACATGGGGATATGGGGATATGGGGGGACATGGGGGACATGGGGACCCTGGGACATGGGGGGACATGGGGGACATGGGGGACGTGGCCTCCAACCTTCACACCACAGACCTCACCGGCTACTCGGGTGGGACAGGGGACATTGGGGACACGGGGGGACATGGGGATATGGGGATATGGGGGGACATGGGGGACATGGGGACCCTGGGACATGAGGGGACATGGGGGACATGGGGGACGTGGCCTCCAACCTGCGCGCCATGGACCTCACCGACTACTCGGGTGGGACAGGGGACATGGGGGGACATCAGGGGACACGGGGGACCCTGGGACATGGGGGGACACGGGGGGACAGGGGGACATGAGGGACATGGGGATATGGGGGGACTTGGGGGGGACATGGGGACCCTGGGACATGAGGGGACATGGGGGACGTGGCCTCCAACCTGCGCGCCATGGACCTCACCGGCTACTCGGGTGGGACAGGGGACATGGGGGGACACGGGGGGACATGGGGACCCTGGAACATGGGGGGACAAGGGGGGATATTGGGACATGGGGGGACATGAGAGGGACATGGGACTTGGGGGACATGGTGGGGACAGGGAACATGGGGGACATGGGGACACGGGGGGACATGGGGGGGACAGGGGACATGAGGGGACACGGGGGTCACAGGGATGAGGGACATGGGGAGACGGGGGGGACAAGGGGGATGTGGGGACAGGGGGGACATGGGGGGACAGAGGGGACAGGACACCGGGGGACACAGGAGATGTGGGGGGCGAGGGTGACGTGGGGCTGGGGGGACGTGGGGGGAAATGGGGGACATGGGGACCGTGGGGACATGGGGGGGGGGGATATGGGACGTGGGGACATGGGGGTGGCCGTGGGTCGCTGTGGGGTGGCCGTGGGGCTCTGTGGGGTGGCTGTGGGGCCCCATGGGGTGTCCGTGGGTCACTGTGGGGTGGCTGTGGGTCGCTGTGGGGTGGCCGTGGGTCACTGTGGGTCAGCCATGGGTCGCTGTGGGGTGGCCATGGGGCTCTGCAGGGTGCCATGGGGTGGCCGTGGGGCTCTGTGTGGTGGCCATGACCCCCCATGGGGTGGTCATGGGTCGCTGTGGGGTGTCTGTGGGTTGCTGTGGGGTGGCTGTGGGGCCCCATGGGGTGGCTGTGGGTCGCTGTGGGGTGGCTGTGGGTCGCTGTGGGTCAACCATGGGTCGCTGTGGGGTGGCCATGGGGCTCTGCAGGGTGCCATGGGGTGGCCGTGGGGCTCTGTGTGGTGGCCGTGACCCGCCATGAGGTGGCCGTGGGTCGCTGTGGGGTGTCTGTGGGTCACTGTGGGTCAGCTGTGGGTCGCTGTGGGGTGTCTGTGGGTCGCTGTGGGGTGGCCATGGGGCTCTGCAGGGTGCCATGGGGTGGCCGTGGGGCTCTGTGTGGTGGCCGTGACCCCCCCATGAGGTGGCTGTGGGGCCCCATGGGGTGGCTGTGGGTCGCTGTGGGTCAGCCGTGGGGCGCTATGGGGCTGTGCCCCCCGCAGACCCCTATGTGAAGGCCTCGCTGATGGCCGAGGGGCGGCGGCTGAAGAAGCGCAAAACCTCCATCAAGAAGAACACGCTCAACCCCAGCTACAACGAGGCCCTCGTGTTCGACGTGCCGCACGAGAGCGTGCACCACGTCAGCCTCACCATCGCCGTCGTCGACTACGACTGGTCAGTTAGGGGGCACGCACGCCTGGGTCCACCCGCCATGGGGCTGAGGGGTCGCTATGGGGCTGGCCCGGGGTGTGGGGCTGGGTGGGAGAGCCCTCGTGCGAGGGGTGTTGCACAAGAGGGTGCACCACGTCAGCGTCACCATCATTGACAGGTCAGTTGGGGGGCACACATGCCTGGGTCCATCCGCCGTGGGGCTGGGAGGTTGGCTATGGGGCTGGCCTGGGGTGTGGGGCTGGCCCGGGGTGTGGGGCTGGGTGGGAGAGCCCTCGTGCGAGGGGTGTTGCACAAGAGGGTGCACCACGTCAGCGTCACCATCATTGACAGGTCAGTTGGGTGGCACACACGCCTGGGTCCACCCGCCGTGGGGCTGGGAGGTTGGCTATGGGGCTGGCCTGGGGTGTGGGGCTGGCCCGGGGTGTGGGGCTGGGTGGGGGGAACCCTCGTGCAAGGGGTGTTGCACAAGAGCGTGCATCATGTCAGCCTCACCATCGTTGACAGGTCAGTTGGGGGGCACACACGCCTGGGTCCACCCGCTGTGGGGCTGGGGTGTTGGCTATGGGGCTGGCTGGGGGTGTGGGGCTGGGTGGGAAGAGCCCTCGTGCGAGGGGTGTTGCACAAGAGGGTGCACCACGTCAGCGTCACCATCATTGACAGGTCAGTTGGGGGGCACACACACCTGGGTCCACCCGCCGTGGGGCTGGGAGGTTGGCTATGGGGCTGGCCTGGGGTGTGGGGCTGGCCCGGGGTGTGGGGCTGGGTGGGGGGAACCCTCGTGCAAGGGGTGTTGCACAAGAGCGTGCATCATGTCAGCCTCACCATCGTTGACAGGTCAGTTGGGGGGCACACACGCCTGGGTCCACCCGCTGTGGGGCTGGGGTGTTGGCTATGGGGCTGGCTGGGGGTGTGGGGCTGGCTGGGGGTGTGGGGCTGGGTGGGAAGAGCCCTCGTGCGAGGGGTGTTGCACAAGAGCGTGCATCACGTCAGCCTCACCATCGTTGACAGGTCAGTTGGGGGGCACACACGCCTGGGTCCACCCGCTGTGGGGCTGGGGTGTTGGCTATGGGGCTGGGTAGGGGTGTGGGGCTGGGTGGGAAGAGCCCTCGTGCGAGGGGTGTTGCACAAGAGGGTGCACCACGTCAGCGTCACCATCATTGACAGGTCAGTTGGGGGGCACACACGCCTGGGTCCACCCGCCGTGGGGCTGGGAGGTTGGCTATGGGGCTGGCCTGGGGTGTGGGGCTGGCCCGGGGTGTGGGGCTGGGTGGGGGGAACCCTCGTGCAAGGGGTGTTGCACAAGAGCGTGCATCATGTCAGCCTCACCATCGTTGACAGGTCAGTTGGGGGGCACACACGCCTGGGTCCACCCGCTGTGGGGCTGGGGTGTTGGCTATGGGGCTGGCTGGGGGTGTGGGGCTGGCTGGGGGTGTGGGGCTGGGTGGGAAGAGCCCTCGTGCGAGGGGTGTTGCACAAGAGCGTGCATCACGTCAGCCTCACCATCGTTGACAGGTCAGTTGGGGGGCACACACGCCTGGGTCCACCCGCTGTGGGGCTGGGGTGTTGGCTATGGGGCTGGGTAGGGGTGTGGGGCTGGGTGGGAAGAGCCCTCGTGCGAGGGGTGTTGCACAAGAGGGTGCACCACGTCAGCGTCACCATCATTGACAGGTCAGTTGGGGGGCACACACGCCTGGGTCCACCCGCCGTGGGGCTGGGAGGTTGGCTATGGGGCTGGCCTGGGGTGTGGGGCTGGCCCGGGGTGTGGGGCTGGGTGGGGGGAACCCTCGTGCAAGGGGTGTTGCACAAGAGCGTGCATCATGTCAGCCTCACCATCGTTGACAGGTCAGTTGGGGGGCACACACGCCTGGGTCCACCCGCCGTGGGGCTGGGGGGTTGGCTATGGGGCTGGGCCGGGGTGTGGGGCTGGGTGGGGGGAGCCCTCGTGCGAGGGGTGTTGCACAAGAGCGTGCACCACATCAGCCTCACCATCACCTATGAGGGGTGAGTTGGGGGTCTGGATGCCTGGGTCCACCCGCCGTGGGGCTGGGGGGTGGCTATGGGGCTGGGGGGTGGCTATGGGGCTGGCCTGGGGTGTGGGGCTGGGCCGGGGTGTGGGGCTGGGTGGGGGGAGCCCTCGTGCGAGGGCCGTTGCACGAGAGCGGGCGGTGTCGGTGATGAGGGGTGAGTCGGGGTCCCCGGACCCCTGGGTCCCTGTGTCCCCCCGTGTCCCCCTGTCCCCGTGCCCCCATCTCCCTGTCCCCATGCGTGCCGTGTCCCCGTGTCCCTGTGTCCCCATCCGTGTCCCCATCCGTGTCCCCGTGCCCACGTCCCCGTGTCCCCTCTGTCCCCGTGTCCCCATGGGTCCCCTGGTCCCCAGGTCCCTCGGTGCCATTGGGTCCCCCGTGTCCCCGTGTCCCTGGCCCCACATGTCCCCATGTCCCTCTGTCCCCGTGTCCCCATCCGTGTCCCCATGTCCCTCTGTCCCTGTGTCCCCACGGATCCCTTGGTCCCCAGGTCCCTTGGTGCCATTGGGTCCCCCGTGTCCCCCTGTGTCCCCAGGTGTGTCCCCACATGTCCCCGTGTCCCCATGCGTGTCCCCGCATGTCCCCCCATGTCCTCACGTGTGTCCCCACACCTGTCCCCATGCATGTTTCCAGGCATGTCCCCATGTGTGTCCCCATGTGTCCCCGTGTCCCCACACATGTGTCCTCACACGTGTCCCCACATGTCCCCACATGTGTCCCCATGTGTGTCCTCACATGTGTCCCCAGGCATGTTCCCGTGCGTGTCCCCACACGTGTCCCCGTGCGTGTCCCCATGTGTGTCCCCCGTGTCCCCAGGCGTGTCCCCATGCGTGTCCCCATGTAACCACGCATGTCCCCACGTGTGTCCCCACGCGTCTCCACTGTTCCCCGTGTCCCCATACGTGTCCCCGTGTGTGTCCCCACACGTGTGTCCCCATGTGTGTTCCTTCGTATGTCCCCCTGCATGTCCCCACATCCCCACACGTGTCCCCGTGCGTGTCCCCACTGTCCCCAGGCGTGTCCCCACGTGTGTCCCCACACGTCTCCACTGTTCCCCGTGTCCCCATGTGTATCCCCATACGTGTCCCCGTGTCCCCACACGCGTGTCCCCATGTGTGTCCTCACACATGTTCCTTCGTATGTCCCCCTGCATGTCCCCACATCCCCACACGTGTCCCTGTGCGTGTCCCCACTGTCCCCAGGTGTGTCCCCACACGTCTCCACTGTTCCCCGTGTCCCCATGTGTGTCCCCATACGTGTCCCCGTGTCCCCACACGTGTGTCCCCATGTGTGTCTCCACACATGTTCCTTCGTGTGTCCCCCTGCATGTCCCCACTGTCCCCAGGCGTGTCCCCACGTGTGTCCCCACACGTCTCCACTGTTCCCCATGTCCCCATGTGTATCCCCATACGTGTCCCCGTGTCCCCACACGCGTGTCCCCATGTGTGTCCCCATGTGTGTTCCTTCGTATGTCCCCCTGCATGTCCCCACATCCCCACACGTGTCCCCGTGCGTGTCCCCACTGTCCCCAGGCGTGTCCCCACGTGTGTCCCCACACGTCTCCACTGTTCCCCGTGTCCCCATGTGTATCCCCATACGTGTCCCCGTGTCCCCACACGCGTGTCCCCATGTGTGTCCCCACACGTGTTCCTTCGTGTGTCCCTGTGCGTGTCCCCACTGTCCCCAGGAGTGTCCCCATGTGTGTCCCCACGTCTCCACTGTCCCTCGTGTCCCCATGTGTGTCCCCATACATGTCCCCGTGTCCCCACACGTGTTCCTTCGTGTGTCCCCCTGCATGTCCCCACGTCCCCACACGTGTCGCCACGGGTCCCTTGGTCCCCAGGTCCCTGGGTGCCATTGGGTCCTCCGTGTCCCCCCATTCCCGTGTCCCTCCGTGGTGTCCCCACGGTGTCCCCACGGTGTCCCCGCAGCATCGGGCACAACGAGGTGATCGGGCTGTGCCGCGTGGGCAGCGACGCCGAGGGCCCCGGCCGGGAGCACTGGGCTCAGATGCTGGCCAACCCCCGCAAACCCATCGAGCACTGGCACACCCTGGTGGAGGTGAGACCCCCCCCCAGCACCCATGGGTGCCCCCCAGCCCCCACAGACCCCCCAGCACCCATGGGTGCCCCCCAAATCCCCCCAGCACCCACAGACCCCAGCCAACCCCCGCAAACCCATCGAGCACTGGCACACCCTGGTGGAGGTGAGACCCCCCCCAGCACCCATGGGTGCCCCCCAGCACCCACAGACCCCCCCAGATACCCCCACACCCATAGAGCACCCACAGACCCCCCAGCACCCATGGGTGCCCCCCAGCACCCACAGACGCCCCCCAGCACCCATGGGTGCTCCCCAGCACCCACAGACCCCCCCAGATACCCCCACACCCATAGAGCACCCACAGACCCCCCAGCACCTATGGGTGCCCCCCAGCACCCACAGGGACCCCCAGCACCCACAGACCCCCCCAGCACCCATGGGTGCCCCCCAGCACCCACAGACCCCCCAGCACCCATGGGTGCCCCCCAAATCCCCCCAGCACCCAGAGACCCCAGCCAACCCCCGCAAACCCATGGAGCACTGGCACACCCTGGTGGAGGTGAGACCCCCCCCAGCACCCATGGGTGCCCCCCAGCACCCACAGACCCCCCAGCACCCATGGGTGCCCCCCAAATCCCCCCAGCACCCACAGACCCCAGCCAACCCCCGCAAACCCATGGAGCACTGGCACACCCTGGTGGAGGTGAGACCCCCCCCAGCACCCATGGGTGCCCCCCAGCCCCCACAGACCGCCCCAGCACCCATGGGTGCCCCCCAAATCCCCCCAGCACCCACAGACCCCAGCCAACCCCCGCAAACCCATGGAGCACTGGCACACCCTGGTGGAGGTGAGACCCCCCCCAGCACCCATGGGTGCCCCCCAGCACCCACAGACCCCCCCAGCACCCATGGGTGCCCCCCAAATCCCCCCAGCACCCACAGACCCCAGCCAACCCCCGCAAACCCATGGAGCACTGGCACACCCTGGTGGAGGTGAGACCCCCCCCAGCACCCATGGGTGCCCCCCAGCACCCACAGACCCCCCCAGCACCCATGGGTGCCCCCCAAATCCCCCCAGCACCCACAGACCGCCCCAGCACCCATGGGTGCCCCCCAGCACCCACAGACCCCTCCAGATACCCCCACACCCATAGAGCACCCACAGACCCCCCAGCACCCATGGGTGCCCCCCAGCACCCACAGCCCCCCCCCACCCGAGTGCCATCGTGTCACACGAGCGTCCACGTGCCAGTGTCCACACGCATGTCCCCACACGTGTCCCCTCGTGTCCCCACACGTGTCCCCATGCATGCGTGTCCCCACAGTCCCTCCATGTCCCCACACGTGTCCCCCCGTGTCCCCATGCGTGTCCCCTTGTGTGTCCCCATACATGTCCCCACACGTGTCCCCAGGCGTGTCCCCACACATGTCCCCACTGTCCCCCATGTCCCCACATGTGTTCACATGTGTCCCCAGGCGTGTCCCCACGTGTGTCCCCACTGTCCCCCCCTGTGTCCTCCCGTGTCCCTACATGTGTCCCCATGTGTGTCCCCACGTGTGTCTCCAGGCGTGTTCCTATGCATGTCCCCAGGTATGCCCCCACACGTGTCCCTGCACGTGTTCCCTGTCCCCACATGTGTCCCCAGGCATGTCCCCAGGTGTGTCCCCACGCGTGTCCCTGTGTGTGCCCCCACGCGTGTCCCCGTGTGTGTCCCCACACGTGTCTCCCCAGGCGTGTCCTCATACGTGTCCCCACACGTGTCCCCACTGTCCCCCGTGTCCCCACTGTCCCCCTGTGTCCCCATGTGTGTCCCCATACATGTTCCCACACATATCCCCATGCATGTTTCCAGGCATGTCCCCACGTGTCCCGATGTCCCCACACACGTCCCCACACACGTCCCCAGGCATGTCCCCGAGTGTGTCCCCACACACGTGTCCCCATGCATGTCCCCACACGTGTCCCCACACGTCTCCACTGTCCCCCGTGTCCCCATGTGTGTCCCCATACATGTCCCCATGTCCCCACATGCGTGTCCCCATGTGTGTCCCACACGTGTTCCTTCGTGTGTCCCTCTGCATGTCCCCACGTCCCCACACGTGTCCCTGTCCACGTCCCCACTGTCCCCAGGCGTGTCCCCAGGCGTGTCCCCATGCATGTCCCCAGGCGTGTCCCCGTGCATGTCCCCATGCATGTCCTCATATCTGTCCCCATACATGTCCTCACACGTGTCCCCACTCATGTCCCCATGTCCCCCCATGTCCCCACACGTGTCCCCACGTGTCACCACGCGTGTCCCCGGCAGGAGAAGGCCCTGGGACTGGCCACCAAGGGCTCGTCACGGGACAAACCCAGCGTCGTGGTGGAGCCCGTCGGCCCCGACTGAGACCTGTAAGCCCGGACTGGGAGGCACTGGGAGGGACTGGGAGGCACTGGGATCTGCAGTGGGGGCACTGGGAGCTGCAGTGGGGGCACTGGGAGGGACTGGGAGGCACTGGGATCTGCAGTGGGGGCACTGGGAGCTGCAGTGGGGGCACTGGGAGGGACTGGGAGGCACTGGGATCTGCAGTGGGGGCACTGGGAGCTGCAGTGGGGGCACTGGGAGGGACTGGGAGGCACTGGGATCTGCAGTGGGGGCACTGGGAGCTGCAGTGGGGGCACTGGGAGGGACTGGGAGGCACTGGGATCTGCAGTGGGGGCACTGGGAGCTGCAGTGGGGGCACTGGGAGGGACTGGGAGGCACTGGGATCTGCAGTGGGGGCACTGAGAGCTGCACTGAGGGCACTGGGAGGGACTGGGAGGCACTGGGATCTGCAGTGGGGACACTGGGAGCTACACTGGGGCACTGGGAGCTGCACTGGGGGCACTGGGAGCTACACTGGGGGCACTGGGAGGGACTGGGAGGCACTGGGAGCTGCACTGGGGGCACTGGGAGCTACACTGGGGCACTGGAAGCTGCACTGGGAGCACTGGGAGGCACTGGGAAGGACTGGGATCTGCATTGGGGGTTCTGGGGGCACTGGGAGGGACTGGGAGGCACTGGGAGCTGCACTGGGGGCACTGGGAGGGCTCGGGGGGGGACACACTGGGAGGTGTACTGGGGGCCCTGGGGGGCACTGGGAGCTGCATGGTGGGGAGGGCAGGCCATACTGGGGTGACACCAGACCATACTGGGAGGGCACTGGGCCATACTGGGGGGCACTTTATCATACTGGGAGGGCACAATACCATACTGGGGTAGCACTTTACTTTACTGGGAAGGTACTGGGCCATACTGGGGGACACTGGGTCATACTGGAGAGCACTGGGCCATACTGGGGGGCACTTTACCATACTGGGAGTGCACTTTGCCATACTGGGGGGATACTGGGCCATACTGGAGTAGCACTTTATCATACTGGGAGGGCACTGGGCCATACTGGGAGGAAATATTTCCATACTGGGGGGGCACTTTACCATACTGGGAGTGCACTTGACCATACTGGAGAGCACAGGGCCGTACTGGGAAGGCTCTTTGCCATACTGGGGAGATACTGGACCATACTGGGGGGGCACATTTCCATACTGGGAGGGCACTTTACCATACTGGGAGGCACCTATCCATACTGGGAGGGTACCGGGCCATACTGGGGCAGCACTTTGCCATACTGGAGAGCACTTTATCATACTGGAGAGCACGGGACCATACTGGGAGGGCACGTTGCCATACTGGGGGGCACCTTTCCATACTGGGAGGGCACTTTACCATACTGGGGAGCAGATTACCATATGGGGGAGGATACTGGGCCATACTGGGGAGGCATATTTCCATACTGGGAGGGCACTTTACCATACTGGGGGGCCATATCTCCATACTGGGAAGGCACTTTACCATACTGGGGGGCACAGGGCCATACTGGGGGGGGCATATTTCCATACTGGGAGGTCACTGGGCCATACTGGGAGGTCACTGGGTCATACTGGGAGGGCGCTGACCCCTCTCTCCCGCAGGCGGTGGGGCCGGAGGCGCTGGCCCGTCCGGGGGGGCCCCGACACCGAAGCCATAGGGACCCCTGGGCCCCCCCCCCGGGCCCCCCCCGGGCCCCCGACCTGCACGACAAGGGGGGGCCCGGCCCCCCCCCACTGTGAACCCCGGCGTCTGGGTCTGGGGGGGGGGGCCCAGGCGTTCGGGTGCCCCCCAACCCCCCCCCCCCCCCCTTTGTGTCATGTGTTTGTATGTGGGGGGGGGCCAAGGATTCCGGGTGCGCCCCCCCCCCCCCCCAGTCCCCCCCCACTTTGTGTGTGTCTATGGGGGTGCCCCAAAGGGGACCCAGGCGTCCGGGTGCCCCCCTCTCATTGTGTGTCTATGTTGGGGGGGGGGCCCCAAACCCCAGTGTGTCTGTCCCCCCCCCGGGGGGCCCCCCCAGAGTGGACCCAGGAGTCCGGGCCCCCCCCCCCGAAACCCCAGTGTGTCCCTGCCCGGGGGGCCCCCCCCCCAAAGTGGACCCAGGAGTCCAGGCCCCCCCCAAACCCCAGTGTGTCCCCCCCCGGGGGGCCCCCCCCCAGAGTGGACCCAGGAGTCCGGGCCCCCCCCCCCCCCCGAAACCCCAGTGTGTCCCCCCACAAGGGCCCCCCCCCGCCCCCCCGTGTCCCGTGTCCCCCCGTGTGTGTCTGCGTGTGGGGCCGGGGGGGCCCCCGAAGCCATAAACCCCCCAATAAATCCCCCCCCCAGAAGCCGCCTGCGCCTCCCTGCGCCCGGGGGGGGGGACGGGGACACAGGGATGGGACACAAGGACAGGGGGACACGGGGATGGGGGGGGACACCGGGATGGGGGGGGACACGGGGATGGGGACACCGGAATGGGGGGCACAGGGACGGGACATGGGGACACGGGGACATGGGGATGGGGGGGACACGGGGATGGGGGGGACAGGGGTGTGACATGGGGACACGGGGATGGGGGGGGACACTGTGATGTGACAGGGGGACAGGGGACAGGGGGACACGGGAATGGGGGGACACTGGGATGGGGGGGACACTGGGATGGGACATGGGGACAGGGGGATGGGGGGGACACAGGGATGGGGGGCACAGGGATGGGACAGGGGGACGTGGGGATGGGGGGGACACCGGGTTGGGGGGGGACACGAGGATGGGGACACGGGGATGGGGGGCACAGGGATGGGGGGGACATGGGGATGGGGGGGACACCGGGATGGGGGGGGACACGGGGATGGGGACACCGGGATCAGGGGGACAGAGGATGGGACATGGGGACAGGGGGACATGGGGATGGGGGGGACACCGGGATGGGGGGGACAGGGATGGGACATGGGGACGGGGGGGACATGGGGATGGGGGGGACACTGGGATGGGGGGGACACGGGGATGGGGGCCACAGGGGTGGGACATGGGGACAAGGGGATGGGGGGGACACGGGATGGGGGGGGACACCGGGATGGGGGGGACACTGTGATGTGACAGGGGACATGGGGACACCGGAATGGGGGGACACGGGGATGGGGGGGACACTGGGATGGGGGGGGTACCAGGATGGGGGGCACAGGGATGGGACATGGGGACAGGGGGACGTGGGGACAGGGGGATGGGGGGGGACACGGGGATGGGGGGCACAGGGGTGGGGGGGACACTGGGATGGGACATGGGGACAGGGGGATGGGGGGGGACACTGGGATGGGGGACATGGGGATGGGGGGGACAGAGGATGGGGAACCTGGGGACACTGGGGTGGGACAGGGGACATGGGGACACTGGGATGGGGGGGACACGGGGACGGGGGGGACACGGGGACGGGGGACGTGGGGACATGGGGATGGGACATGGGGACACGGGGATCGGGGGGTGTGGGGACATGGGGGGACACGGGGGGACACGGTGACATGGGGACGTGGGGACATGAGGAGGAGGGGGGACAGGGACATGGGGGGACACGGGTGGACAGGGGGGGACAATAGGATGTGGGGGGACGTGGGGGGGACACGGGGGGACCACAGGGACATGGGGGACACGGGGACACACGGGGACACACACGGGGGGGACACGGTGGCACAGGGCTGGGGGGCTGTGGGGGTGTGGGGCGGGGACACACGGGGGGGGACACAGGGGGACAGGGGTTCATGGCGCGGGATCCCGGGCCGGGGTGTGTCACCGCCCCCCCCGTGTCCCCCCCGTGCCCCCCCCCCGTGTCCCCCCGCTCCATCCCCGACCCCGCCCCCGCCATCCCCCCTCGCCCCCCCCTCCCACCTCCCCCCCCCCCCCCGCCCATCCAGCGCCGCCGCCCGCTGCCGGAGCCGAGCGAAGCCGAACGGGGGCCGAGCGGAGCCGAACGGGGCCGAACCCGGAATCGAACCCGGAGCCGAACCGAGCCCGGAGCCGAACCGGGCCCGAACGGAGCCGATCGAAGCCGAGCGTAGCCGAAGGGAAGCCGAAAGGAGCCGAACCCGGAGCCGAACCCGAACCCGGAGCCGAACCGGACCCGAACCGGCCCGAGCGGAGCCGATCGAAGCCGAGCGGTGCCGAGCGGAGCCGAACGGAGCCGAACGGAGCCGAACGGGGCGGGGGCGCGGGGCCCCGGCGGCCGCTGGAGCGCGATGCTGCGGCCCGGCCCGGTGAGTGCGGGACCCCCCCCACCCCTCCCAGTACGGACCAGTAACCCCCCCGGCCCTCCCAGTATAGACCCGCCCCCGCATCCCGTCCCTTCCCCTGCATCCTTCCCAGTATGGACCAGTTCCCCCCCCTCCCCCCCCCGGTATAGACCCCTCCTCCCCTCCGCATCCCTCCCAGTACCGACCAGTCGTGTGTCCCCCCCCCGCCCAGTATAGACCACCCGTCCCTCCCTCCCAGTATAAACCAGTGTCGTCCCCCCCCCCCAGTATAGACCCGTCCTCCCCTCTGCATCCCTCCCAGTATGGACCAGTCCTCCCCTCCCCCCCCGGCGCGCCGCATCCCTCCCAGTATAGAACAGGCATCCCAGTATAGACCAGTCCCCACTCTGCGGCCCCCCAGTATAGACCAGTCACCCCCCCCCCCGGTGTGGACCAGTCCCTCTCTTCATCCCTCCCAGTATAGACCAGTGTCCCCCCTGCATCCCTTCCAGTATAGATCACCCCCCCCCCCAGCATCCCCCCCAGTATAGAGCCGTCCCCTCTGCATCCCGCCCAGTACAGACCAGTCCCCCCAGTACAGACCAGTCCCTGATCTGTGTCCCCCCAGTATAGGCCAGTTGCCCCCTGCATCTCCCCAGTATAGGCCAGTCCCCCACTGCATCCCCCCCCCCCCCGCCCAGTATAGACCCCCAGTACAGACCAGCCCCTCTCCCACCCTCCCCAGTATAGACCAGCCACCCCCAGTACAGCCCAGATCCCCCCAATACAGCCCAGTTCCCCTGCGCCATCCCCCCCAGTATAGCTCAGCCCCCCCCAGTACAGCCCAGTATAACCCAGTCCCCCCTCAGTCTGCGCTCCCCCCCCCTCTCCCCCGCTCTCCCCGGGGACCCCCCGTGGGGGGAGGGGCAGGTTTGGGGGGTCCCCAATGTGTGGGGGGGGGGGGATGCGCATCGCCATGGTGATGGTTGCCGCGGCGACGGGAGCCCGTGGAGACCGGGGGGGGGACGGGGGGGGGGGGCACGCGATGCAGTGAGGCCTGACCCCCCCCAAACCCCTATAGGTGCCCCCCCCAGCCCTATAGGGGCCATAGGGACCCCCAGCCCTATGGGGGCTATGCCCCCCCCACACCCCCCAGGGGCTATGGGCCTCCCCCCAGCTCCATAGGGCCCCCCCCCCCCATCCTATAGAGGCCCCCCCACCAGCTCCATAGGGGCTATAGGGGCTCTTGGCCCCCCCCCCCCCCAGCCTCCCTCACCCCATAGGGTCCCCCCCCCACGACCCCCCCGGGATCCTTCCGGTCCTATAGAGTCTATAGGAGCCCCCCCACCCCCCCGGCGGGGCTATAGAACCCCCCCCAGCTCTGCTGGGACCCCCCCCGGCTGCAAAGGAGCTATAGGGGGCTCCCCCCCCACCCCCCACCCCCCGGGCTATAAGGGATCCCCCCCCCCCGGCCTCTCTTACCCTATAGCTGCTATAGGGCCCCCTCCAAGTCCGTCCACCCCCCCCCCGGGACTTCCCCCTGGCTATAGGGGCCCTGCTGGGACCCCCCCCGCACCCCCACCCCTATAGGGACTATAGGTACCCCCCTATAGAGTCTATAAGAGGGCCCCCACCCCCACAGGGGCTATAGGGGCCCATCTCCAGCCCTATAGGGACTATCTGCCCCCCCCCGCACCCCCCCCGCACCTCCTTCCCCCTCCCTTAATAGTGCCTACAGGGACCTATAGGGACCCTCCCCTCCCGGCCCCATAGGGGCTATAGGGCTCCAGTCCTATGGGAGCTATAGGTGGCCCCCCCAGCCCTATAGGAACTATTGGGGAATCCCCTGCCTCCTCCCCCCCCCCCCCCAGCCCCCGTAAAGTCCATAGGGCCCCTCACACCCTCACACCCCCCCCCCGGCTCTATAGGGTCTATAGGGGTCCCCCCAGTCCATAGGCCCCCCTGACTATAGGGCCCCCCCAGCATATAGGACCCCCCGACTCTATAGGGTTTATAGGGGTCCCCCCAGCCCATAGGGCCCCCCAGGCTCTATAGGGCCCCCCCAGCCTATAGCCACCCCTGGCTCTATAGGGGCTATAGGCCCCCCCCCAGCATATAGGCCCCCCCCCGACTCTATAGGGCCCCCCCAGCCTATAGCCCCCCCCAGCTCTATAGGGACTATAGGGCCCCCCCAGTTTCCTCCCGGGGGGGTCAAGCTGGTCCCAGTTGGGGGGGGGGGGAGTGTGCATGTGTGTGTGTGTGTGCACGTGTGTGTGCATGTGTGTGTGCACGTGGGCTGCGTGTGTGTGCACAAGGGGTTGTGTATGTGTGTGTGTGCACAGGTGTGCGTGAACCGGTGTGTGCACGTGGGCTGCACGTGTGTGTGCGCGCGTGTGTGTGTGCACGAGGGGCTGTGTGTGTATATGATTGTGTGCACACGAGGGGCTGTGTGTGTGCACATGTGTGTGTGCACGTGTGTGTGCACGAGGGGCTGTGTGCACGTGTGTGTGCACGTATGTGTGTGCACGTGGGCTGTACACGTCTGTGTGCATGAGGGGCTGTGTGTGTGTGTGCACAGGAGGGGTTGTGTGTGTGCACACGTGTGTGCACATGGGCTGTACGTGTGTGTGCACAAGGGGCTGTGCGTGTGCACGTATGTGTGTGCACACGAGGGGTTGTGTGTGTGCACATGTGTGCGTGCATGTGTGTGTGCACGTGAGCTGTACGTGTGTGTGCACGAGGGGCTGTGTGTGTATATGTGTGTGTGCACATGTGTGTGCGTGTGCATGTGTGTGTGCACATGAGGGGCTGTGTGTGTGCACGAGGGGCTGTGTGCACATGTGTGTGTGCACATATGTGTGTGCACGTGGGCTGTACGTGTGTGTGCACAAGGGGCTGTGTGTGTGCACGTGTGTGTGCACACGAGGGGTTGTGTGTGTGCATATGTGTATGCACACGTGTGTATGCA
The DNA here is from genome assembly GCF_964106895.1 of Numenius arquata. Lineage (NCBI taxonomy): Eukaryota > Metazoa > Chordata > Aves > Charadriiformes > Scolopacidae > Numenius > Numenius arquata. The sequence continues at coordinate 29,339 of NW_027415627.1, forward strand.
CGTGAGCTGTACGTGTGTGTGCATGAGGGGCTGTGTGTGTGCACATGTATGTGCGTGTGTGTGCATGTGTGTGTGCACACGAGGGGCTGTGTGCACATGTGTGTGTGCACGTATGTGTGTGCACGTATGTGTGTGCACGTGGGCTGTGTGTGCACAAGGGACTGTGTGCATGTTTGTGTGCAAACGAGGGGCTGTGTGTGTGCACGTGTGTGTGCACGAGGGGCTGTGTGCACGTATGTGTGCACGTATGTGTGTGCACGTGGTCTGTACACATGTGTGTGCATGAGGGGCTGTGTGTGTGTGCACAGGAGGGGTTGTGTGTGTGCGCACATGTGTGTGCACATGGGCTGTACGTGGGTGTGCACAAGGGGCTGTGCGTGTGCACGTGTGTGTGTGCACACGAGGGGTTGTGTGTGTGCACGTGTGTGTGCACGTGTCTGTGCACGAGGGGCTGTGTGTGTATATGTGTGTGTGCATATGTGTGTGCATGTGTGTGTATGTGTGTGTGCACATGAGGGCCTGTGTGCACGTATGTGTGTGCACATGGGCTGTACATGTGTGTGTGCACAAGGGGTTGTGTGTGTGCACGTGTGTATGCACACGTGTGTGTATGCACGTGAGCTGTACGTGTGTATGCACGAGGGGCTGTGTGCACATGTGTGTGTGCACGTATGTGTGTGCACGTGGGCTGTACATGTGTGTGTGCACAAGGGGTTGTGTGTGTGCATGTGTGTGCAAGTGGGACACACGTGTGTGTGTGCATGAGGGGTTGTGTGTGCACGTGTGTGTGTCTGCACATGTGTGTGTTCACATGTGTGTGAGCTGTGCATGTGTGCAGGCACGAGGGGCTGTGTGTGTGCACATTGTGTGTATGTGTGTGCACGCACGTGTGTGCACATATGAGAGTGTACACGTGTGGTGTGTGCGCACACGAGGGGTTGTGTGTGTGCACGTGTGTGCACGAGCCAGTGTGCATGTGGGCTGCACGTGTGTGTGTACACGGGGGGGTTGTGTGTGTGTCTGTGCACATGTGTGTGTGCACGAGGGGTTGTGTGTGCACACGGGAGTACACGCAAGAGTTTGTGCATGCACAAGGGTGTGTGCACAAGGGTGTGTGCATGCATGTGTGTGCACGACTGCGTGTGCACAGGTGTGTGCATGTATGTGTGTGCACCAGGGTGTGTGTATGCACATGTGTGTGTGCACGTGTGTGTGCATGAGGGGCTGCATGCACATGTGTGTGTGCACGTATGTGTGTGCACATGGGCTGTACGTGTGCATGCACAAGGGTGTGTGCATGCGTGTGTGTGCACGAGGGTGTGTGTGTGCATGACCGTGTGTGCACAGGAGTGTGCATGTACGTGTGCATGTGTGTGTGTGCACGAGGGTGTGTGTGTGCACGACTGCGTGTGCACAGGAGTGTGCATGACCGTGTGTGCACAGGAGTGTGCATGTATGTGTGTGCATGTGTGTGTGCGTATGCACGAGGGTGTGTGTGTGCACGACCGCGTGTGCATGAGGGTGTGTGTGTACACGACCGCGTGTGCACAGGTGTGTGCATGTATGTGCACGTGTGTGTATGCACACGAGGGGGTGTGTGTGCACGACCGCATGTGCGTGCATGTATGTGCACGTGTGTGTGTGTGCACGAGGGGGTGTGTGTGTGCACGACCGCATGTGCACAGGTGTGTGCATGTACATGTGTGCATGTGTGTGTGCACGAGGGGGTGTGTGTGCACGACCATGTGTGCACAGGAGTGTGCATGTATGTGTGTGTGCGTGTGCACGAGGGGTGTGTGCGCACGTGTGTGTGCTTGCACGTGTGTTTGCACAAGCGAGTGTGCGTGCCTGGGGTTGTGCGTGCACGTGCGTGTGCGCCCCGATGGACGTGTGCACGGGGGTGTGTGTGCACGTGTGTACACCTGCCCCCTCCGTGTCCTCGTGCCCCCGACCCCCCCCCCCCCCCCGACACGCTCTGACACGCTCCCTGTGCAAGGGGGGGGGGGGAGCGCTGTGAATTTTGGGGGGGTCCATGAAGTTTGGAGGGGGGGGGGGGGGGCTCCATGCAGTGCTGGGGGGGGGCACACTCTTGGGGGGGCCCATAGGGTGCTGGGGGGGGGGTCCTGTGTAGTCTGGGGGGGGCTGTAAAGTCGGGGGGGGGGGGGCTGTGAAGTTTGGGGGGGTCCATGAATTTTGGGAGGGGGGGGGCTCCGTGCAGTGTTGGGGGGGGCACACTCTTGGGGGGCCCATAGGGTGCTGGGGGGGGGCATGAAGCACTTGGGGGGGCTGTGACGTTTTCGGGGGGGGGTCTGTGACATCTGGGGGGGGTCTGTGAAGTTTGGGGGGGTCCATGAAGTTTGGGGGGGGGGCACCATGCAGTGTTGGGGGGGGGCACACTCTTGGGGGGCCCCATAGGGTGCTGAGGGGGGGGGGGGGCATGTAACGCTTGGGGGGCGTTGTGAAGTTTGGGGGGGAGTTCCGTGCAGTGCTGGGGGGGGGGGGCATAGCAGCACTTGGGGGGGCTGTGAAGTTTTGGGGGGGGCTGTGACGTCTTGGGGGGGGCTGTGAAGTTTCGGGGGGGGGTCCATGTGAAGGCTGGGGGGGGGCTGTAAAGTCGGGGGGGGTGGCTGTGCAGTTTGGGGGGGGGGTCCATGCAGTTGGGGGGCCCCGTGCAGTGCTGGGGGGGGGGTACAGTCCTGGGGGGGCCCATACAGTGCTGGGGGGGGGGGGGGCATGCAGCACTTGGGGGGGCTGTGAAGTTTTGGGGGGGGGGGTTTGTGAAGTTTGGGGGGGTCCATGAAGTTTGGGGGGGGGGGCGCTTCATGCAGTGTTGGGGGGGGCACACTCTTTGGGGGACCCATAGGGTGCTGGGGGGGCTGTGAATTTTGGGGGGGGGGGGGGGGTCATGTGTAGTCTGGGGGGGGCTGTGAAGTTTCAGGGGGGGGTCCGTGAAGTCTGGGGGGGGCTGTAAAGTCTGGGGAGGGGCTGTGCAGTTTTGGGGGGGGGGGCTCCATGCAGTTTGGGGGGGGGGCTCCATGCAGTGCTGGGGGGGGGGGCGTGCAGTCTTGGGGGGACTGTGAAATTTTGGGGGGGGGGGTCTGTGACATCTGGGGGGGCT
>NW_027415628.1:0-32012 GCF_964106895.1 Numenius arquata
CCCGGCGGGCACCCCGAGCACCGTGGTGAAGGAGCACCGATATCGGGAGAGCGCCCGGCGACACCCCGAGCACCGTGGTGAAGGAGCGGTGATATCGGGGAGAGCGCTCGGCGGCTCTCGGACGTGCACGGTGGTAGCGCGACGAGATCCCGAGAGCGCTCGGCGGCACTCGCCGGTGCACGGTGGTAGTGCTGCAACCTCGGGAGAGCGCCCGACGACACCCAGACAAGCGGGGTGAAGGAGCAGCGATATCGGGAGAGCGTTCAGAGGCTCTCGGAGGCGCGCGGTGGTACCGCTGCGAGATCCCGAGAGCGATCGACGGCACTCGCCGGCGCACGGTGGTAGCGCGGCGAGCTCGGCAGAGCGCCCGGCGGCACCCCGAGCACTGTGGTGAAGGAGCGGCGATATCGGGAGAGCGCTCGGCTGCACTCGGAGCCGCGCGGTGGTACCGCTGCGAGATCCCGACGGCACCGAGCGGCACTCGCATGCGCAGGGTGGAGAGCGACGAGATTGGCAGAGCGCCCGGCGGCACCACGAGGAGCGTGATGAGCGTGCGTCGGGTCGACCGGACGCACAGCGGCACGTGGAGGCGCACGGTGGTAGTGCGGCAAGCTCGGGAGAGCGCCCGGCGGCACCCCGAGCACCGTGGTGAAGGAGCGGCGATATCTGGAGATCGCTCGGCGGCACTCGGAGGCGCGCGGTGGTACCGCGGCGAGATCCCGAGAGCAACCAGCGGCACTCGCATGCGCAGGGTGGAGAGCGACGAGCTCGGCAGAGCGCCCGGCGGCATCCCGAGGAGCGGGATGAGCGTGCGTCGGGTCGACCGGACGCACAGCGGCACTCGGAGGCGCACGGTGGTAGTGCGGCAAGCTCGGGAGAGCGCCCGGCCTCTCCCAGACAAGCGGGGGTGAAGGAGCGGCGATATCGGGAGAGCGCTCAGCGGCACTAGGAGGCGCGCGGTGGTAGCCAGGCGAGCTCGGCAGAGCGCCCGGCGGCACCCCGAGTACCGTGGTGAAGGAGCGGCGATATCAGGAGAGCGCTCGGCGGCACTCGGAGGTGCACGGTGGTATAGCTACGAGATCCCGACGGCACCGAGCGGCACTCGCATGCGCAGGGTGGAGAGCGACGAGCTCGGCAGAGCGCCCGGCGGCATCCCGAGAAGCGGGATGAGCGTGCGTCGGGTCGACCGGACGCACAGCGGCACGTGGGAGGCGCACGGTGGTAGTGCGGCAAGCTAGGGAGAGCGCCCGACGGCACCCAGACAAGCGGGGGCGAAGGAGCGGCGATATCGGGAGAGCCTTCAGAGGTACTCGGAGGCGCGCGGTGGTACCGCTGCGAGATCCCGAGAGCGCTCGGCGGCACTCGCCGGCGCACGGTGGTAGCGCGGCGAGCTCGGCAGAGCGCCCAGCGGCACCCCGAGGAACGGGATAAGCGTGCGTCGGGTCGACCGAACGCACAGCGACACCTGGAGGCGCACGGTGGTAGTGCGGCAAGCTAGGGAGATCGCCCGTCCTCAACCAGACAAGCGGGTTGAAGAAGCGGCGATATCGGGAGAGCGCTCAGCGGCACTCGGAGGCGCACGGTGGTAGCGCGGCGAGCTCGGCAGAGCGCCCGGCGGCACCCCAAGCACCGTGGTGAAGGAGCGGCGATATCGGGAGAGCGCTCGGCGGCACTCGAAGGCGCACGGTAGTATCGCGACGAGATCGGGGAGAGCGCTCGGCGGCACTCGCCAGCGCACGGTGGTAGCGCGGCGAGCTCGGCAGAGCGCCCGGCGGCTCCCCGAGGAGCGGGATGAGCGTGCGCCGGGACGACCGAAAGCACAGCGGCTCCTGGAGGCGCGCGGTGGTAGCGCGGCGAGCTCGGCAGAGCGCCCGGCGGCACCCCGAGTACCGTGGTGAAGGAGCGGCGATATCGGGAGAGCGCTCGGCGACACCCCGAAGCACGGGGTGAAAGAGCGGCGATATCGGGAGAGCGCTCGGCGGCACTCGGAGGCGCACGGTGGTACCGCGACGAGATCCCGAGAGCGCTCGGCGGCACTCGGAGGCGCACGGTGGTACCGCGACGAGATCCCGAGAGCGCTCGGCGGCACTCGCCGGCGCATGGTGGTACCGCGACGAGTTCCCGAGAGCGCTCGGCGGCACTCGCCAGGGCACAGTAGTGGTGCGGCGAGCTCGGCAGAGCGCCCGGCGGCACCCCGAGCACCGTGGTGAAAGAGCGGCGATATCGGGAGAGGGCTCGGCCGCACTCGGAGGCTCACGCTGGTAGCGCGGCGAGCTCGGCAGAGCGCCCGGCGGCACCCCGAGAACCATGGAGAAGGAGCGGCGATATCGGGAGAGCGCTCAGCGACACCCTGACGCGCGGGGCGAAGGAGCAGCGATATCGGGAGTCCGCTTGGCGAGAACTCGACGCGCGGGTTGAACGAGCGGCGATACCAGGAGAGCGTTCGGCGGCACTCAGAGGCGCGCTGTGGTACCGCTGCGAGATCCCGAGAGCACCCAGCGGCTCCCGCATGCGCAGGGTGGAGCGCGACGAGCTCTGGAGAGCGTCCGGCGGTACCCCGAGGCGCGGGATGAGCGTCCGTCGGGTCGACCGGACGCACAGCGGCACTCGGAGGCGCACGGTGGTAGTGCGGCAAGCTCGGCAGAGCGCCCGGCGGCACCCAGAGCACCGTGGTGAAGGAGCACCGATATCGGGAGAGCGCCCGGCGACACCCCGAGCACCGTGGTGAAGGAGCGGTGATATCGGGGAGAGCGCTCGGCGGCTCTCGGACGTGCACGGTAAGTAGCGCGACGAGATCCCGAGAGCGCTCGGCGGCACTCGCCGGTGCACGGTGGTAGTGCTGCAACCTCGGGAGAGCGCCCGACGACACCCAGACAAGCGGGGTGAAGGAGCAGCGATATCGGGAGAGCGTTCAGAGGCTCTCGGAGGCGCGCGGTGGTACCGCTGCGAGATCCCGAGAGCGATCGACGGCACTCGCCGGCGCACGGTGGTAGCGCGGCGAGCTCGGGAGAGCGGCCGACGGCACCCCGAGCACTGTGGTGAAGGAGCGGCGGTATCGGGAGAGCGCTCGACGACACCCCGACGGGCGGGGGTGAAGGAGCGGCGATATCGGGGAGAGCGCTCGGCGGCACTCGCCGGCGCACGGTGGTACCGCGACGAGATCCCGAGAGCGCTCGGCGGCACTCGTAGGCGCACGGTGGTAGCGCGGCGAGCTCGGCAGAGCGCCCGGCGGCACCCCGAGCACCGTGGTGAAGGAGCGGTGATATCGGGAGAGCGCTCGGCCGCACTCCGAAGCGCGCGGTGGTACCGCGGTGAGATCCCGAGAGTGCTCGCTGGCACTCGCTGGCGCACGGTGGTAGTGCGGCGAGCTCGGCAGAGCGCCCAGAGAGGCACCCCGAGGAACGGGATGAGCGTGCGTCGAGTCGTCCGGATGCATAGCGGCTCCTGGAGGCGCACGGTGGTAGCGCGGCTAGCTCGGCAGAGCGCCCGGCAGCACCGCGAGCACTGTGGTGAAGGAGCGGCGATACCAGGAGAGCGCTCGGCGGCACTCGCCGGCGCACGATCGTAGAGCGGCGAGATCGGCAGAGCGCTCGGCGACACCCCGAAGCACGGGGTGAAAGAGCGGCGATATCGGGAGAGCGCTCGGCAGCACTCGGAGGCGCACGGTGGTACCGCGACGAGATCCCGAGAGCGCTCGGCGGCACTCGGAGGCGCACGGTGGTGGTGCGGCGAGCTCGGCAGAGCGCCCGGTGGCACCCCGAGAACCATGGAGAAGGAGCGGCGATATCGGGGAGAGCGCTCATCGCCACCCCGACGCGCGGGGGTGAACGAGCGGCGATACCAGGAGAGCGCTCGGCGGCACTCGCCGGTGCACGATCGTAGAGCGGCGAGCTCGGCAGAGCGCCCGGCGGCACCCCGAGCACCGTGGTGAAGGAGCGGCGATATCGGGAGAGCGTTTCAGAGGCACCTGGAGGCGCGCGGTGGTACCGCTGCGAGATCCCGAGAGCGCTCGGCGGCACTCGCCGGCGCACGGTGGTAGCGCGCCGAGCTCGGCAGAGCGCCCGGCGGCACCCCGAGGAGCGGGATGAGCGTGCGCCGGGACGACCGGAAGCACAGCGGCACCTGGAGGCGCACGGTGGTAGCGCAGCGAGCTCGGGAGAGCGCCCGACGGCATTCAGACAAGCGGGGTGAAGGAGCGGCGATATCGGGAGAGCGCTCGACGACACCCCGAAGCACGGGGTGAAAGAGAGGCGATATCGGGAGAGCGCTCAGCGGCACCTGGAGGCGCGCGGTGGGTTAGCGCGGCGAGCTCGGCAGAGCGCCCGGTGGCACCCCGAGCACCGTGGTGAAGGAGCGGCGATATCGAGAGAGCGCTGGGCGGAACTCGGAGGCGCGCGGTGGTACCGCTGCAAGATCTCGAGGGCGCCGAGCGGCACTCGCATGCGCAGGGTGGGAGAGCGACGAGCTCACCAGAGAGCCCGGCGGCATCCCGAGGAGCGGGATGAGCGTGCGTCGGGTCGACTGGACGCACAGCGGCACCTGGAGGCGCACGGTGGTAGTGCGGCAAGCTCGGCAGAGCGCCCGGCCTCAACCAGACAAGCGGGGTCAACGAGTGGCGATACCGGGAGAGCGCTCAGCGGCACTCGTAGGCGCACGGTGGTAGCGCGGCGAGCTCGGCAGAGCGCCCGGCGGCACCCCGAGCACCGTGGTGAAGGAGCGGCGATATCGGGAGAGCGCTCGGCGGCACTCGGAGGCGCACGGTGGTACCGCGACGAGATCCCGAGAGTGCTCGGCGGCACTCGCCGGCGCACGGTGGTACCACGACGAGATCCCGAGAGCGCTCGGCGGCACTCGCCGGCGCACGGTAGTGGTGCGGCGAGCTCGGCAGAGCGCCCGGCGGCAGCCCGAGCACCGTGGTGAAGGAGCGGCGATATCGGGAGAGCGCTCAGCGGCACTCGGAGGCGCACGGTGGTACCGCGACGAGATCCCGAGAGTGCTCGGCGGCACTCGCCGGCGCACGGTGGTAGCGCGGCGAGCTCGGCAGAGCGCCCGGCGGCACCCCAAGCACCGTGGTGAAGGAGCGGCGATATCGGGAGAGCGCTCGGCGGCACTCGGAGGCGCACGGTGGAACCGCGACGAGATCCCGAGAGTGCTCGGCGGCACTCGCCGGCGAACGGTGGTAGCGCGGCGAGCTCGGCAGAGCGCCCGGCGGCTCCCCGAGGAGCGGGATGAGCGTGCGCCGGGACGACCGGAAGCACAGCGGCACCTGGAGGCGCACGGTGGTAGCGCGGCGAGCTTGGCAGAGCGCCCGGCGGCACCCCGAGCACCGTGGTGAAGGAGCGGCGATATCGGGAGACCGCTCAGCGGCACTCGTCAGCGCACGGTGGTACCGCGACGAGATCCCGAGAGCGCTCGGCGGCACTCGCATGCACAGGGTGGAGCGCGACGAGCTCTGGAGAGCGTCCGGCGGTTCCCCGAGGAGCGGGATGAGCGTGCGTCGGGTCGACCGGACGCACAGCGGCACTCGGAGGCGCACGGTGGTAGTGCGGCAAGCTCGGAAGATCGCCCGTTCTCACCCAGACAAGCGGGGTGAAGGAGCGGCGATATCGGGAGAGCGCTCAGAGGCACCTAGAGGCGCGCGGTGGTACCGCTGCGAGATCCCAAGAGCGCTCGGCGGCACTCGCCGGCGCACGGTGGTACCGCGACGAGATCCCGAGAGCGCTCGGCGGCACTCGCCGGCGCAAGGTGGTGGTGCGGCGAGCTCGGCAGAGCGCCCGGTGGCACCCCGAGAACCATGGAGAAGGAGCGGCGATATCGGGAGAGCGCTCATCGCCACCCCGACGCGCGGGGTGAAGGAGCAGCGATATTGGGAGTCCGCTTGGCGACAACTCGACGCGCGGGGTGAACGAGCGGCGATACCAGGAGAGCACTCGGCGGCACTCGCCGGCGCACGATCGTAGAGCGGCGAGCTCGGCAGAGCGCCCGGCGGCACCCCGAGCACCGTGGTGAAGGAGCGGCGATATCGGGAGAGCGCTCGGCGACACCCCGAAGCACGGGGTGAAAGAGCGGCGATATCGGGAGAGCGCTCGGCAGCACTCGGAGGCGCACGGTGGTACTGCGACGAGATCCCGAGAGCGCTCGGCGGCACTCGGAGGCGCACGGTGGTAGCACGGCGAGCTCGGCAGAGCGCCCGGCGGCACCCCGAGCACCGTGGTGAAGGAGCGGCGATATCGAGAGATCGCTCGGCGGCACTCGGAGGCGCGCGGTGGTACCGCTGCAAGATCTCGAGGGCGCCGAGCGGCACTCGCATGCGCAGGGTGGAGAGCGACGAGCTCGGCAGAGCGCCCGGCGGCACCCCGAGGAGCGGGATGAGCGTGCGTCGGGTCGACCGGACGCACAGCGGCACGTGGAGGCGCACGGTGGTAGTGCGGCAAGCTAGGGAGAGCGCCCGACGGCACCCAGACAAGCGGGGTGAAGGAGCGGCGATATCGGGAGAGCGCTCAGCGGCACCTGGAGGCGCGCGGTGGTAGTGCGGCAAGCTCGGCAGAGCGCCCGGCGGCAGCCCGAGCACCGTGGTGAAGGAGCAGCGATATCGGGAGACCGCTCAGCGGCACTCGCCGGCGCACGGTGGTACCGCGACGAGATCCCGAGAGTGCTCGGCGGCACTCGCCGGCGCACGGTGGTACCGCGACGAGATCCCGAGAGCGCTCGGCGGCACTCGCCGGCGCATGGTGGTAGTGCGGCGAGCTTGGCAGAGCGCCCGGCGGCACCCCGAGCACCGTGGTGAAGGAGCGGCGATATCGGGAGAGCGCTCAGCGGCACTCGGAGGCGCACGGTGGTACCGCGACGAGATCCCGAGAGTGCTCGGCAGCACTCGCCGGTGCACGGTGGTAGCGCGGCGAGCTCGGCAGAGCGCCCGGCGGCAGCCCGAGCACCGTGGTGAAGGAGCGGCGATATCGGGAGAGCGCTCAGCGGCACTCGGAGGCGCACGGTGGTACCGCGACGAGATCCCGAGAGTGCTCGGCGGCACTCGCCGGCGCACGGTGGTAGCGCGGCGAGCTCGGCAGAGCGCCCGGCGGCACCCCGAGCACCGTGGTGAAGGAGCGGCGATATCGGGAGAGCGCTCGGCGGCACTCGGAGGCGCACGTTGGTACCGCGACGAGATCCCGAGAGTGCTCGGCGGCACTCGCCAGCGCACGGTGGTAGCGCGGCGAGCTCGGCAGAGCGCCCGGCGGCTCCCCGAGGAGCGGGATGAGCGTGCGTCGGGACGACCGGAAGCACAGCGGCACCTGGAGGCGCACGGTGGTAGCGCGGCGAGCTTGGCAGAGCGCCCGGCGGCACCCCGAGCACCGTGGTGAAGGAGCGGCGATATCGCGAGACCGCTCAGCGGCACTCGTCGGCGCACGGTGGTACCGTGACGAGATCCCGAGAGCGCTCGGCGGCACTCGCATGCACAGGGTGGAGCGCGACGAGCTCTGGAGAGCGTCCGGCGGTACCCCGAGGAGCGGGATGAGCGTGCGTCGGGTCGACCGGACGCACAGCGGCACTCGGAGGCACACGGTGGTAGTGCGGCAAGCTCGGAAGATCGCCCGTTCTCACCCAGACAAGCGGGGTAAAGGAGCGGCGATATCGGGAGACCGCTCAGCGGCACTCGCCGGCGCACGGTGGTACCGCGACGAGATCCCGAGAGCGCTCGGCGGCACTCGCCGGCGCACGGTGGTGGTGCGGCGAGCTCGGCAGAGCGCCCGGTGGCACCCCGAGAACCATGGAGAAGGAGCGGCGATATCGGGAGAGCGCTCATCGCCACCCCGACGCGCGGGGTGAAGGAGCAGCGATATTGGGAGTCCGCTTGGCGACAACTCGACGCGCGGGGTGAACGAGCGGCGATACCAGGAGAGCGCTCGGCGGCACTCGCCGGCGCACGATCGTAGAGCGGCGAGCTCGGCAGAGCGCCCGGCGGCACCCCGAGCACCGTGGTGAAGGAGCGGCGATATCGGGAGAGCGTTCGGCGGCACTCAGAGGCGCGCTGTGGTACCGCTGCGAGATCCCGAGAGCACCCAGCGGCACCCGCATGCACAGGGTGGAGCGCGACGAGCTCTGGACAGCGTCCGGCGGTACCCCGAGGAGCGGGATGAGCGTGCGTCGCGTCGACCGGACGCACAGCGGCACTCCGAAACGCACGGTGGTAGTGCGGCAAGCTCGGGAGAGCGCCCGTTCTCACCCAGACAAGCGGGGTGAAGGAGCGGCGATATCGGGAGAGCGCTCAGCGGCACTCGGAGGCACGCGGTGGTAGCGCGGCGAGCTCGGCAGAGCGCCCGGCAGCACCCTGAGCACCGTGGTGAAGGAGCGGCGATATCAGGAGAGCGCTCGGCGACACCCCGAAGCACGGGGTGAAAGAGCGGCGATATCGGGAGAGCGCTCGGCAGCACTCGGAGGCGCACGGTGGTAGCGCGGCGAGCTCGGCAGAGCGCCCGGCGGCACCCCGAGCACCGTGGTGAAGGAGCGGCGATATCAGGAGAGCGCTCGGCGGCACTCGGAGGCGCGCGGTGGTACCGCTGCAAGATCTCGAGGGCGCCGAGCGGCACTCGCATGCGCAGGGTGGAGAGCGACGAGCTCGGCAGAGCGCCCGGCGGCATCCCGAGGAGCGGGATGAGCGTGCGTCGGGTCGACCGGACACACAGCGGCACGTGGAGGCGCACGGTGGTAGTGCGGCAAGCTAGGGAGAGCGCCCGACGGCACCCAGACAAGCGGGGTGAAGGAGCGGCGATATCGGGAGAGCGTTCAGAGGCACCTGGAGGCGTGCGGTGGTACCGCTGCGAGATCCCGAGAGCGCTCGGCGGCATTCGCCGGCGCACGGTGGTAGCGCGGCGAGCTCGGCAGAGCGCCCGGCGGCACCCCGAGGAGCGGGATGAGCGTGCGCCGGGACGACCGGAAGCACAGCGGCACCTGGAGGCGCACGGTGGTAGCGCGGCGAGCTCGGCAGAGAGCCCGGCGGCACCCCGAGCACCGTGGTGAAGGAGCGGCGATATCGGGAGAGTGCTCGGCGGCACTCGGAGGCGCACGGTGGTACCGCGACGAGATCCCGAGAGTGCTCGGCGGCACTCGCCAGCGCACGGTGGTAGCGCGGCGAGCTCAGCAGAGCGTCCGTCGGTACCCCGAGGAGCGGGATGAGCGTGCGCCGGGACGACCGGAAGCACAGCGGCACCTGGAGGCGCACGGTGGTAGCGCGGCGAGCTCGGCAGAGCGCCCGGCGGCACCCCGAGCACCGTGGTGAAGGAGCGGTGATATCGGGAGAGCGCTCGGCCGCACTCCGAAGCGCGCGGTGGTACCGCGGCGAGATCCCGAGAGTGCTCGCTGGCACTCGCTGGCGCACGGTGGTAGTGCGGCGAGCTCGGCAGAGCGCTCAGCGGCACCCCGAGGAACGGGATGAGCGTGCGTCGGGTCATCCGGATGCATAGCGGCTCCTGGAGGCGCACGGTGGTAGCGCGGCTAGCTCGGCAGAGCGCCCGGCGGCACCGCGAGCACTGTGGTCAAGGAGCGGCGATACCAGGAGAGCGCTCGGCGGCACTCGCCGGCGCACGATCGTAGAGCGGCGAGATCGGCAGAGCGCTCGGCGACACCCCGAAGCACGGGGTGAAAGAGCGGCGATATCGGGAGAGCGCTCGGCAGCACTCGGAGGCGCACGGTGGTACCGCGACGAGATCCCGAGAGCGCTCGGCGGCACTCGCCGGCGCACGGTGGTGGTGCGGCGAGCTCGGCAGAGCGCCCGGTGGCACCCCGAGAACCATGGAGAAGGAGCGGCGATATCGGGAGAGCGCTCATCGCCACCCCGACGCGCGGGGTGAACGAGCGGCGATACCAGGAGAGCGCTCGGCGGCACTCGCCGGCGCACGATCGTAGAGCGGCGAGCTCGGCAGAGCGCCCGGCGGCACCCCGAGCACCGTGGTGAAGGAGCGGCGATATCGGGAGAGCGTTCAGAGGCACCTGGAGGCGCGCGGTGGTACCGCTGCGAGATCCCGAGAGCGCTCGGCGGCACTCACCAGCGCACGGTGGTAGCGCGCCGAGCTCGGCAGAGCGCCCGGCGGCACCCCGAGGAGCGGGATGAGCGTGCGCCGGGACGACCGGAAGCACAGCGGCACCTGGAGGCGCACGGTGGTAGCGCGGCGAGCTCGGGAGAGCGCCCGACGGCACTCAGACAAGCGGGGTGAAGGAGCGGCGATATCGGGAGAGCGCTCGGCGACACCCCGAAGCACGGGGTGAAAGAGAGGCGATATCGGGAGAGCGCTCAGCGGCACCTGGAGGCGCGCGGTGGTAGCGCGGCGAGCTCGGCAGAGCGCCCGGTGGCACCCCGAGCACCGTGGTGAAGGAGCGGCGATATCGGGAGAGCGCTGGGCGGAACTCGGAGGCGCGCGGTGGTACCGCTGCAAGATCTCGAGGGCGCCGAGCGGCACTCGCATGCGCAGGGTGGAGAGCGACGAGCTCGCCAGAGAGCCCGGCGGCATCCCGAGGAGCGGGATGAGCGTGCGTCGGGTCGACCGGACGCACAGCGGCACCTGGAGGCGCACGGTGGTAGTGCGGCAAGCTCGGCAGAGCGCCCGGCCTCAACCAGACAAGCGGGGTCAACGAGTGGCGATACCGGGAGAGCGCTCAGCGGCACTCGTAGGCGCACGGTGGTAGCGCGGCGAGCTCGGCAGAGCGCCCGGCAGCACCCCGAGCACCGTGGTGAAGGAGCGGCGATATCGGGAGAGCGCTCGGCGGCACTCGGAGGCGCACGGTGGAACCGCGACGAGATCCCGAGAGTGCTCGGCGGCACTCGCCGACGCACGGTGGTACCACGACGAGATCCCGAGAGCGCTCGGCGGCACTCGCCGGCGCACGGTAGTGGTGCGGCGAGCTCGGCAGAGCGCCCGGCGGCAGCCCGAGCACCGTGGTGAAGGAGCGGCGATATCGGGAGAGCGCTCATCGCCACCCCGACGCGCGGGGTGAAGGAGCAGCGATATTGGGAGTCCGCTTGGCGACAACTCGACGCGCGGGGTGAACGAGCGGCGATACCAGGAGAGCACTCGGCGGCACTCGCCGGCGCACGATCGTAGAGCGGCGAGCTCGGCAGAGCGCCCGGCGGCACCCCGAGCACCGTGGTGAAGGAGCGGCGATATCGGGAGAGCGCTCGGCGACACCCCGAAGCACGGGGTGAAAGAGCGGCGATATCGGGAGAGCGCTCGGCAGCACTCGGAGGCGCACGGTGGTACTGCGACGAGATCCCGAGAGCGCTCGGCGGCACTCGGAGGCGCACGGTGGTAGCGCGGCGAGCTCGGCAGAGCGCCCGGCGGCACCCCGAGCACCGTGGTGAAGGAGCGGCGATATCGAGAGATCGCTCAGCGGCACTCGCCGGCGCGCGGTGGTACCGCTGCAAGATCTCGAGGGCGCCGAGCGGCACTCGCATGCACAGGGTGGAGAGCGACGAGCTCGGCAGAGCGCCCGGCGGCATCCCGAGGAGCGGGATGAGCGTGCGTCGGGTCGACCGGACGCACAGCGGCACGTGGAGGCGCACGGTGGTAGTGCGGCAAGCTAGGGAGAGCGCCCGACGGCACCCAGACAAGCGGGGTGAAGGAGCGGCGATATCGGGAGAGCGCTCAGCGGCACCTGGACGCGCGCGGTGGTAGTGCGGCAAGCTCGGCAGAGCGCCCGGCGGCAGCCCGAGCACCGTGGTGAAGGAGCAGCGATATCGGGAGACCGCTCAGCGGCACTCGCCGGCGCACGGTGGTACCGCGACGAGATCCCGAGAGTGCTCGGCGGCACTCGCCGGCGCACGGTGGTACCGCGACGAGATCCCGAGAGCGCTCGGCGGCACTCGCCGGCGCACGGTGGTGGTGCGGCGAGCTTGGCAGAGCGCCCGGCGGCACCCCGAGCACCGTGGTGAAGGAGCGGCGATATCGGGAGAGCGCTCAGCGGCACTCGGAGGCGCACGGTGGTACCGCGACGAGATCCCGAGAGTGCTCGGCGGCACTCGCCGGCGCACGGTGGTAGCGCGGCGAGCTCGGCAGAGCGCCCGGCGGCACCCCGAGCACCGTGGTGAAGGAGCGGCGATATCGGGAGAGCGCTCGGCGGCACTCGGAGGCGCACGTTGGTACCGCGACGAGATCCCGAGAGTGCTCGGCGGCACTCGCCAGCGCACGGTGGTAGCGCGGCGAGCTCGGCAGAGCGCCCGGCGGCTCCCCGAGGAGCGGGATGAGCGTGCGCCGGGACGACCGGAAGCACAGCGGCACCTGGAGGCGCACGGTGGTAGCGCGGCGAGCTTGGCAGAGCGCCCGGCGGCACCCCGAGCACCGTGGTGAAGGAGCGGCGATATCGCGAGACCGCTCAGCGGCACTCGTCGGCGCACGGTGGTACCGTGACGAGATCCCGAGAGCGCTCGGCGGCACTCGCATGCACAGGGTGGAGCGCGACGAGCTCTGGAGAGCGTCCGGCGGTACCCCGAGGAGCGGGATGAGCGTGCGTCGGGTCGACCGGACGCACAGGGGCACTCGGAGGCACACGGTGGTAGTGCGGCAAGCTCGGAAGATCGCCCGTTCTCACCCAGACAAGCGGGGTAAAGGAGCGGCGATATCGGGAGACCGCTCAGCGGCACTCGCCGGCGCACGGTGGTACCGCGACGAGATCCCGAGAGCGCTCGGTGGCACTCGCCGGCGCACGGTGGTGGTGCGGCGAGCTCGGCAGAGCGCCCGGTGGCACCCCGAGAACCATGGAGAAGGAGCGGCGATATCGGGAGAGCGCTCATCGCCACCCCGACGCGCGGGGTGAAGGAGCAGCGATATTGGGAGTCCGCTTGGCGACAACTCGACGCGCGGGGTGAACGAGCGGCGATACCAGGAGAGCGCTCGGCGGCACTCGCCGGCGCACGATCGTAGAGCGGCGAGCTCGGCAGAGCGCCCGGCGGCACCCCGAGCACCGTGGTGAAGGAGCGGCGATATCGGGAGAGCGTTCGGCGGCACTCAGAGGCGCGCTGTGGTACCGCTGCGAGATCCCGAGAGCACCCAGCGGCACCCGCATGCACAGGGTGGAGCGCGACGAGCTCTGGAGAGCGTCCGGCGGTACCCCGAGGAGCGGGATGAGCGTGCGTCGCGTCGACCGGACGCACAGCGGCACTCCGAAATGCACGGTGGTAGTGCGGCAAGCTCGGGAGAGCGCCCGTTCTCACCCAGACAAGCGGGGTGAAGGAGCGGCGATATCGGGAGAGCGCTCAGCGGCACTCGGAGGCACGCGGTGGTAGCGCGGCGAGCTCGGCAGAGCGCCCGGCAGCACCCTGAGCACCGTGGTGAAGGAGCGGCGATATCGGGAGAGCGCTCGGCGACACCCCGAAGCACGGGGTGAAAGAGCGGCGATATCGGGAGAGCGCTCGGCAGCACTCGGAGGCGCACGGTGGTACCGCGACGAGATCCCGAGAGCGCTCGGCGGCACTCGGAGGCGCACGGTGGTAGCGCGGCGAGCTCGGCAGAGCGCCCGGCGGCACCCCGAGCACCGTGGTGAAGGAGCGGCGATATCGAGAGATCGCTCGGCGGCACTCGGAGGCGCGCGGTGGTACCGCTGCAAGATCTCGAGGGCGCCGAGCGGCACTCGCATGCGCAGGGTGGAGAGCGACGAGCTCGGCAGAGCGCCCGGCGGCATCCCGAGGAGCGGGATGAGCGTGCGTCGGGTCGACCGGACGCACAGCGGCACGTGGAGGCGCACGGTGGTAGTGCGGCAAGCTAGGGAGAGCGCCCGACGGCACCCAGACAAGCGGGGTGAAGGAGCGGCGATATCGGGAGAGCGTTCAGAGGCACCTGGAGGCGCGCGGTGGTACCGCTGCGAGATCCCGAGAGCGCTCGGCGGCACTCGCCGGCGCACGGTGGTAGCGCGGCGAGCTCGGCAGAGCGCCCGGCGGCACCCCGAGGAGCGGGATGAGCGTGCGCCGGGACGACCGGAAGCACAGCGGCACCTGGAGGCCCACGGTGGTAGCGCGGCGAGCTCGGCAGAGCGCCCGGCGGCACCCCGAGCACCGTGGTGAAGGAGCGGCGATATCGGGAGAGCGCTCGGCGACACCCCGAAGCACGGGGTGAAAGAGCGGCGATATCGGGAGAGCGCTCGGCAGCACTCGGAGGCGCACGGTGGTACCGCGACGAGATCCCGAGAGCGCTCGGCGGCACTCGCCGGCGCACGGTGGTGGTGCGGCGAGCTCGGCAGAGCGCCCGGTGGCACCCCGAGAACCATGGAGAAGGAGCGGCGATATCGGGAGAGCGCTCATCGCCACCCCGACGCGCGGGGTGAAGGAGCAGCGATATTGGGAGTCCGCTTGGCGACAACTCGACGCGCGGGGTGAACGAGCGGCGATACCAGGAGAGCGCTCGGCGGCACTCGCCGGCGCACGATCGTAGAGCGGCGAGCTCGGCAGAGCGCCCGGCGGCACCCCGAGCACCGTGGTGAAGGAGCGGCGATATCGGGAGAGCGTTCGGCGGCACTCAGAGGCGCGCTGTGGTACCGCTGCGAGATCCCGAGAGCACCCAGCGGCACCCGCATGCACAGGGTGGAGCGCGAAAAGCTCTGGAGAGCGTCCGGCGGTACCCCGAGGAGCGGGATGAGCGTGCGTCGCGTCGACCGGATGCACAGCGGCACTCCGAGGCGCACGGTGGTAGTGCGGCAAGCTCGGGAGAGCGCCCGTTCTCACCCAGACAAGCGGGGTGAAGGAGCGGCGATATCGGGAGAGCGCTCAGCGGCACTCGGAGGCACGCGGTGGTAGCGCGGCGAGCTCGGCAGAGCGCCCGGCAGCACCCTGAGCACCGTGGTGAAGGAGCGGCGATATCGGGAGAGCGCTCGGCGACACCCCGAAGCACGGGGTGAAAGAGCGGCGGTATCGGGAGAGCGCTCGGCAGCACTCGGAGGCGCACGGTGGTACCGCGACGAGATCCCGAGAGCGCTCGGCGGCACTCGGAGGCGCACGGTGGTAGCGCGGCGAGCTCGGCAGAGCGCCCGGCGGCACCCCGAGCACCGTGGTGAAGGAGCGGCGATATCGAGAGATCGCTCGGCGGCACTCGGAGGCGCGCGGTGGTACCGCTGCAAGATCTCGAGGGCGCCGAGCGGCACTCGCATGCGCAGGGTGGAGAGCGACGAGCTCGGCAGAGCGCCCGGCGGCATCCCGAGGAGCGGGATGAGCGTGCGTCGGGTCGACCGGACACACAGCGGCACCTGGACGCGCACGGTGGTAGCGCGGCGAGCTTGGCAGAGCGCCCGGCGGCAGCCCGAGCACCGTGGTGAAGGAGCAGCGATATCGGGAGACCGCTCAGCGGCACTCGCCGGCGCACGGTGGTACCGCGACGAGATCCCGAGAGTGCTCGGCGGCACTCGCCGGCGCACGGTGGTACCGCGACGAGATCCCGAGAGCGCTCGGCGGCACTCGCCGGCGCACGGTGGTGGTGCGGTGACCTTGGCAGAGCGCCCGGCGGCACCCCGAGCACCGTGGTGAAGGAGCGGCGATATCGGGAGAGCGCTCAGCGGCACTCGGAGGCGCACGGTGGTACCGCGACGAGATCCCGAGAGTGCTCGGCGGCACTCGCCGGTGCACGGTGGTAGCGCGGCGAGCTCGGCAGAGCGCCCGGCGGCACCCCGAGCACCGTGGTGAAGGAGCGGCGATATCGGGAGAGCGCTCGGCGGCACTCGGAGGCGCACGGTGGTACCGCGACGAGATCCCGAGAGTGCTCGGCGGCACTCGCCAGCGCACGGTGGTAGCGCGGCGAGCTCGGCAGAGCGCCCGGCGGCTCCCCGAGGAGCGGGATGAGCGTGCGCCGGGACGACCGGAAGCACAGCGGCACCTGGAGGCGCACGGTGGTAGCGCGGCGAGCTTGGCAGAGCGCCCGGCGGCACCCCGAGCACCGTGGTGAAGGAGCGGCGATATCGGGAGACCGCTCAGCGGCACTCGTCGGCGCACGGTGGTACCGCGACGAGATCCCGAGAGCGCTCGGCGGCACTCGCATGCACAGGGTGGAGCGCGACGAGCTCTGGAGAGCGTCCGGCGGTACCCCGAGGAGCGGGATGAGCGTGCGTCGGGTCGACCGGACGCACAGCGGCACTCGGAGGCACACGGTGGTAGTGCGGCAAGCTCGGAAGATCGCCCGTTCTCACCCAGACAAGCGGGGTGAAGGAGCGGCGATATCGGGAGAGCGCTCAGCGGCACTCGGAGGCGCACGGTGGTACCGCGACGAGATCCCGAGAGCGCTCGGCGGCACTCGCCGGCGCACGGTGGTGGTGCGGCGAGCTCGGCAGAGCGCCCGGTGGCACCCCGAGAACCATGGAGAAGGAGCGGCGATATCGGGAGAGCGCTCATCGCCACCCCGATGCGTGGGGTGAAGGAGCAGCGATATTGGGAGTCCGCTTGGCGACAACTCGACGCGCGGGGTGAACGAGCGGCGATACCAGGAGAGCGCTCGGCGGCACTCGCCGGCGCACGATCGTAGAGCGGCGAGCTCGGCAGAGCGCCCGGCGGCACCCCGAGCACCGTGGTGAAGGAGCGGCGATATCGGGAGAGCGTTCGGCGGCACTCAGAGGCGCGCTGTGGTACCGCTGCGAGATCCCGAGAGCACCCAGCGGCACCCGCATGCACAGGGTGGAGCGCGACGAGCTCTGGAGAGCGTCCGGCGGTACCCCGAGGAGCGGGATGAGCGTGCGTCGGGTCGACCGGACGCACAGCGGCACTCCGAGGCGCACGGTGGTAGTGCGGCAAGCTCGGGAGAGCGCCCGTTCTCACCCAGACAAGCGGGGTGAAGGAGCGGCGATATCGGGAGAGCGCTCAGCGGCACTCGGAGGCACGCGGTGGTAGCGCGGCGAGCTCGGCAGAGCGCCCGGCAGCACCCTGAGCACCGTGGTGAAGGAGCGGCGATATCGGGAGAGCGCTCGGCGACACCCCGAAGCACGGGGTGAAAGAGCGGCGATATCGGGAGAGCGCTCGGCAGCACTCGGAGGCGCACGGTGGTACCGCGACGAGATCCCGAGAGCGCTCGGCGGCACTCGGAGGCGCACGGTGGTAGCGCGGCGAGCTCGGCAGAGCGCCCGGCGGCAGCCCGAGCACCGTGGTGAAGGAGCGGCGATATCGAGAGATCGCTCGGCGGCACTCGGAGGCGCGCGGTGGTACCGCTGCAAGATCTCGAGGGCGCCGAGCGGCACTCGCATGCGCAGGGTGGAGAGCGACGAGCTCGGCAGAGCGCCCGGCGGCACCCCGAGGAGCGGGATGAGCGTGCGTCGGGTCGACCGGACGCACAGCGGCACGTGGAGGCGCACGGTGGTAGTGCGGCAAGCTAGGGAGAGCGCCCGACGGCACCCAGACAAGCGGGGTGAAGGAGCGGCGATATCGGGAGAGCGCTCAGCGGCACCTGGAGGCGCGCGGTGGTAGTGCGGCAAGCTCGGCAGAGCGCCCGGCGGCAGCCCGAGCACCGTGGTGAAGGAGCAGCGATATCGGGAGACCGCTCAGCGGCACTCGCCGGCGCACGGTGGTACCGCGACGAGATCCCGAGAGTGCTCGGCGGCACTCGCCGGCGCACGGTGGTACCGCGACGAGATCCCGAGAGTGCTCGGCGGCACTCGCCGGCGCATGGTGGTAGTGCGGCGAGCTTGGCAGAGCGCCCGGCGGCACCCCGAGCACCGTGGTGAAGGAGCGGCGATATCGGGAGAGCGCTCAGCGGCACTCGGAGGCGCACGGTGGTACCGCGACGAGATCCCGAGAGTGCTCGGCAGCACTCGCCGGTGCACGGTGGTAGCGCGGCGAGCTCGGCAGAGCGCCCGGCGGCAGCCCGAGCACCGTGGTGAAGGAGCGGCGATATCGGGAGAGCGCTCAGCGGCACTCGGAGGCGCACGGTGGTACCGCGACGAGATCCCGAGAGTGCTCGGCGGCACTCGCCGGCGCACGGTGGTAGCGCGGCGAGCTCGGCAGAGCGCCCGGCGGCACCCCGAGCACCGTGGTGAAGGAGCGGCGATATCGGGAGAGCGCTCGGCGGCACTCGGAGGCGCACGGTGGTACCGCGACGAGATCCCGAGAGTGCTCGGCGGCACTCGCCAGCGCACGGTGGTAGCGCGGCGAGCTCGGCAGAGCGCCCGGCGGCTCCCCGAGGAGCGGGATGAGCGTGCGTCGGGACGACCGGAAGCACAGCGGCACCTGGAGGCGCACGGTGGTAGCGCGGCGAGCTTGGCAGAGCGCCCGGCGGCACCCCGAGCACCGTGGTGAAGGAGCGGCGATATCGCGAGACCGCTCAGCGGCACTCGTCGGCGCACGGTGGTACCGTGACGAGATCCCGAGAGCACCCAGCGGCACTCGCATGCACAGGGTGGAGCGCGACGAGCTCTGGAGAGCGTCCGGCGGTACCCCGAGGAGCGGGATGAGCGTGCGTCGGGTCGACCGGACGCACAGCGGCACTCGGAGGCACACGGTGGTAGTGCGGCAAGCTCGGAAGATCGCCCGTTCTCACCCAGACAAGCGGGGTAAAGGAGCGGCGATATCGGGAGACCGCTCAGCGGCACTCGCCGGCGCACGGTGGTACCGCGACGAGATCCCGAGAGCGCTCGGCGGCACTCGCCGGCGCACGGTGGTGGTGCGGCGAGCTCGGCAGAGCGCCCGGTGGCACCCCGAGAACCATGGAGAAGGAGCGGCGATATCGGGAGAGCGCTCATCGCCACCCCGACGCGCGGGGTGAAGGAGCAGCGATATTGGGAGTCCGCTTGGCGACAACTCGACGCGCGGGGTGAACGAGCGGCGATACCAGGAGAGCGCTCGGCGGCACTCGCCGGCGCACGATCGTAGAGCGGCGAGCTCGGCAGAGCGCCCGGCGGCACCCCGAGCACCGTGGTGAAGGAGCGGCGATATCGGGAGAGCGTTCGGCGGCACTCAGAGGCGCGCTGTGGTACCGCTGCGAGATCCCGAGAGCACCCAGCGGCACCCGCATGCACAGGGTGGAGCGCGACGAGCTCTGGACAGCGTCCGGCGGTACCCCGAGGAGCGGGATGAGCGTGCGTCGCGTCGACCGGACGCACAGCGGCACTCCGAAACGCACGGTGGTAGTGCGGCAAGCTCGGGAGAGCGCCCGTTCTCACCCAGACAAGCGGGGTGAAGGAGCGGCGATATCGGGAGAGCGCTCAGCGGCACTCGGAGGCACGCGGTGGTAGCGCGGCGAGCTCGGCAGAGCGCCCGGCAGCACCCTGAGCACCGTGGTGAAGGAGCGGCGATATCAGGAGAGCGCTCGGCGACACCCCGAAGCACGGGGTGAAAGAGCGGCGATATCGGGAGAGCGCTCGGCAGCACTCGGAGGCGCACGGTGGTACCGCGACGAGATCCCGAGAGCGCTCGGCGGCACTCGGAGGCGCACGGTGGTAGCGCGGCGAGCTCGGCAGAGCGCCCGGCGGCACCCCGAGCACCGTGGTGAAGGAGCGGCGATATCAGGAGAGCGCTCGGCGGCACTCGGAGGCGCGCGGTGGTACCGCTGCAAGATCTCGAGGGCGCCGAGCGGCACTCGCATGCGCAGGGTGGAGAGCGACGAGCTCGGCAGAGCGCCCGGCGGCATCCCGAGGAGCGGGATGAGCGTGCGTCGGGTCGACCGGACACACAGCGGCACGTGGAGGCGCACGGTGGTAGTGCGGCAAGCTAGGGAGAGCGCCCGACGGCACCCAGACAAGCGGGGTGAAGGAGCGGCGATATCGGGAGAGCGTTCAGAGGCACCTGGAGGCGTGCGGTGGTACCGCTGCGAGATCCCGAGAGCGCTCGGCGGCATTCGCCGGCGCACGGTGGTAGCGCGGCGAGCTCGGCAGAGCGCCCGGCGGCACCCCGAGGAGCGGGATGAGCGTGCGCCGGGACGACCGGAAGCACAGCGGCACCTGGAGGCGCACGGTGGTAGCGCGGCGAGCTCGGCAGAGAGCCCGGCGGCACCCCGAGCACCGTGGTGAAGGAGCGGCGATATCGGGAGAGTGCTCGGCGGCACTCGGAGGCGCACGGTGGTACCGCGACGAGATCCCGAGAGTGCTCGGCGGCACTCGCCAGCGCACGGTGGTAGCGCGGCGAGCTCAGCAGAGCGTCCGTCGGTACCCCGAGGAGCGGGATGAGCGTGCGCCGGGACGACCGGAAGCACAGCGGCACCTGGAGGCGCACGGTGGTAGCGCGGCGAGCTCGGCAGAGCGCCCGGCGGCACCCCGAGCACCGTGGTGAAGGAGCGGTGATATCGGGAGAGCGCTCGGCCGCACTCCGAAGCGCGCGGTGGTACCGCGGCGAGATCCCGAGAGTGCTCGCTGGCACTCGCTGGCGCACGGTGGTAGTGCGGCGAGCTCGGCAGAGCGCTCAGCGGCACCCCGAGGAACGGGATGAGCGTGCGTCGGGTCGTCCGGATGCATAGCGGCTCCTGGAGGCGCACGGTGGTAGCGCGGCTAGCTCGGCAGAGCGCCCGGCGGCACCGCGAGCACTGTGGTCAAGGAGCGGCGATACCAGGAGAGCGCTCGGCGGCACTCGCCGGCGCACGATCGTAGAGCGGCGAGATCGGCAGAGCGCTCGGCGACACCCCGAAGCACGGGGTGAAAGAGCGGCGATATCGGGAGAGCGCTCGGCAGCACTCGGAGGCGCACGGTGGTACCGCGACGAGATCCCGAGAGCGCTCGGCGGCACTCGCCGGCGCACGGTGGTGGTGCGGCGAGCTCGGCAGAGCGCCCGGTGGCACCCCGAGAACCATGGAGAAGGAGCGGCGATATCGGGAGAGCGCTCATCGCCACCCCGACGCGCGGGGTGAACGAGCGGCGATACCAGGAGAGCGCTCGGCGGCACTCGCCGGCGCACGATCGTAGAGCGGCGAGCTCGGCAGAGCGCCCGGCGGCACCCCGAGCACCGTGGTGAAGGAGCGGCGATATCGGGAGAGCGTTCAGAGGCACCTGGAGGCGCGCGGTGGTACCGCTGCGAGATCCCGAGAGCGCTCGGCGGCACTCGCCAGCGCACGGTGGTAGCGCGCCGAGCTCGGCAGAGCGCCCGGCGGCACCCCGAGGAGCGGGATGAGCGTGCGCCGGGACGACCGGAAGCACAGCGGCACCTGGAGGCGCACGGTGGTAGCGCGGCGAGCTCGGGAGAGCGCCCGACGGCACTCAGACAAGCGGGGTGAAGGAGCGGCGATATCGGGAGAGCGCTCGGCGACACCCCGAAGCACGGGGTGAAAGAGAGGCGATATCGGGAGAGCGCTCAGCGGCACCTGGAGGCGCGCGGTGGTAGCGCGGCGAGCTCGGCAGAGCGCCCGGTGGCACCCCGAGCACCGTGGTGAAGGAGCGGCGATATCGGGAGAGCGCTGGGCGGAACTCGGAGGCGCGCGGTGGTACCGCTGCAAGATCTCGAGGGCGCCGAGCGGCACTCGCATGCGCAGGGTGGAGAGCGACGAGCTCGCCAGAGAGCCCGGCGGCATCCCGAGGAGCGGGATGAGCGTGCGTCGGGTCGACCGGACGCACAGCGGCACCTGGAGGCACACGGTGGTAGTGCGGCAAGCTCGGCAGAGCGCCCGGCCTCAACCAGACAAGCGGGGTCAACGAGTGGCGATACCGGGAGAGCGCTCAGCGGCACTCGTAGGCGCACGGTGGTAGCGCGGCGAGCTCGGCAGAGCGCCCGGCAGCACCCCGAGCACCGTGGTGAAGGAGCGGCGATATCGGGAGAGCGCTCGGCGGCACTCGGAGGCGCACGGTGGAACCGCGACGAGATCCCGAGAGTGCTCGGCGGCACTCGCCGACGCACGGTGGTACCACGACGAGATCCCGAGAGCGCTCGGCGGCACTCGCCGGCGCACGGTAGTGGTGCGGCGAGCTCGGCAGAGCGCCCGGCGGCAGCCCGAGCACCGTGGTGAAGGAGCGGCGATATCGGGAGAGTGCTCAGCGGCACTCGGAGGCGCACGGTGGTACCGCGACGAGATCCCGAGAGTGCTCGGCGGCACTCGCCGGCGCACGGTGGTGGTGCGGCGAGCTCGGCAGAGCGCCCGGTGGCACCCCGAGAACCATGGAGAAGGAGCGGCGATATCGGGAGAGCGCTCATCGCCACCCCGACGCGCGGGGTGAAGGAGCAGCGATATTGGGAGTCCGCTTGGCGACAACTCGACGCGCGGGGTGAACGAGCGGCGATACCAGGAGAGCACTCGGCGGCACTCGCCGGCGCACGATCGTAGAGCGGCGAGCTCGGCAGAGCGCCCGGCGGCACCCCGAGCACCGTGGTGAAGGAGCGGCGATATCGGGAGAGCGCTCGGCGACACCCCGAAGCACGGGGTGAAAGAGCGGCGATATCGGGAGAGCGCTCGGCAGCACTCGGAGGCGCACGGTGGTACTGCGACGAGATCCCGAGAGCGCTCGGCGGCACTCGGAGGCGCACGGTGGTAGCGCGGCGAGCTCGGCAGAGCGCCCGGCGGCACCCCGAGCACCGTGGTGAAGGAGCGGCGATATCGAGAGATCGCTCAGCGGCACTCGCCGGCGCGCGGTGGTACCGCTGCAAGATCTCGAGGGCGCCGAGCGGCACTCGCATGCACAGGGTGGAGAGCGACGAGCTCGGCAGAGCGCCCGGCGGCATCCCGAGGAGCGGGATGAGCGTGCGTCGGGTCGACCGGACGCACAGCGGCACGTGGAGGCGCACGGTGGTAGTGCGGCAAGCTAGGGAGAGCGCCCGACGGCACCCAGACAAGCGGGGTGAAGGAGCGGCGATATCGGGAGAGCGCTCAGCGGCACCTGGACGCGCGCGGTGGTAGTGCGGCAAGCTCGGCAGAGCGCCCGGCGGCAGCCCGAGCACCGTGGTGAAGGAGCAGCGATATCGGGAGACCGCTCAGCGGCACTCGCCGGCGCACGGTGGTACCGCGACGAGATCCCGAGAGTGCTCGGCGGCACTCGCCGGCGCACGGTGGTACCGCGACGAGATCCCGAGAGCGCTCGGCGGCACTCGCCGGCGCACGGTGGTGGTGCGGCGAGCTTGGCAGAGCGCCCGGCGGCACCCCGAGCACCGTGGTGAAGGAGCGGCGATATCGGGAGAGCGCTCAGCGGCACTCGGAGGCGCACGGTGGTACCGCGACGAGATCCCGAGAGTGCTCGGCGGCACTCGCCGGCGCACGGTGGTAGCGCGGCGAGCTCGGCAGAGCGCCCGGCGGCACCCCGAGCACCGTGGTGAAGGAGCGGCGATATCGGGAGAGCGCTCGGCGGCACTCGGAGGCGCACGTTGGTACCGCGACGAGATCCCGAGAGTGCTCGGCGGCACTCGCCAGCGCACGGTGGTAGCGCGGCGAGCTCGGCAGAGCGCCCGGCGGCTCCCCGAGGAGCGGGATGAGCGTGCGCCGGGACGACCGGAAGCACAGCGGCACCTGGAGGCGCACGGTGGTAGCGCGGCGAGCTTGGCAGAGCGCCCGGCGGCACCCCGAGCACCGTGGTGAAGGAGCGGCGATATCGCGAGACCGCTCAGCGGCACTCGTCGGCGCACGGTGGTACCGTGACGAGATCCCGAGAGCGCTCGGCGGCACTCGCATGCACAGGGTGGAGCGCGACGAGCTCTGGAGAGCGTCCGGCGGTACCCCGAGGAGCGGGATGAGCGTGCGTCGGGTCGACCGGACGCACAGCGGCACTCGGAGGCACACGGTGGTAGTGCGGCAAGCTCGGAAGATCGCCCGTTCTCACCCAGACAAGCGGGGTAAAGGAGCGGCGATATCGGGAGACCGCTCAGCGGCACTCGCCGGCGCACGGTGGTACCGCGACGAGATCCCGAGAGCGCTCGGTGGCACTCGCCGGCGCACGGTGGTGGTGCGGCGAGCTCGGCAGAGCGCCCGGTGGCACCCCGAGAACCATGGAGAAGGAGCGGCGATATCGGGAGAGCGCTCATCGCCACCCCGACGCGCGGGGTGAAGGAGCAGCGATATTGGGAGTCCGCTTGGCGACAACTCGACGCGCGGGGTGAACGAGCGGCGATACCAGGAGAGCGCTCGGCGGCACTCGCCGGCGCACGATCGTAGAGCGGCGAGCTCGGCAGAGCGCCCGGCGGCACCCCGAGCACCGTGGTGAAGGAGCGGCGATATCGGGAGAGCGTTCGGCGGCACTCAGAGGCGCGCTGTGGTACCGCTGCGAGATCCCGAGAGCACCCAGCGGCACCCGCATGCACAGGGTGGAGCGCGACGAGCTCTGGAGAGCGTCCGGCGGTACCCCGAGGAGCGGGATGAGCGTGCGTCGCGTCGACCGGACGCACAGCGGCACTCCGAAATGCACGGTGGTAGTGCGGCAAGCTCGGGAGAGCGCCCGTTCTCACCCAGACAAGCGGGGTGAAGGAGCGGCGATATCGGGAGAGCGCTCAGCGGCACTCGGAGGCACGCGGTGGTAGCGCGGCGAGCTCGGCAGAGCGCCCGGCAGCACCCTGAGCACCGTGGTGAAGGAGCGGCGATATCGGGAGAGCGCTCGGCGACACCCCGAAGCACGGGGTGAAAGAGCGGCGATATCGGGAGAGCGCTCGGCAGCACTCGGAGGCGCACGGTGGTACCGCGACGAGATCCCGAGAGCGCTCGGCGGCACTCGGAGGCGCACGGTGGTAGCGCGGCGAGCTCGGCAGAGCGCCCGGCGGCACCCCGAGCACCGTGGTGAAGGAGCGGCGATATCGAGAGATCGCTCGGCGGCACTCGGAGGCGCGCGGTGGTACCGCTGCAAGATCTCGAGGGCGCCGAGCGGCACTCGCATGCGCAGGGTGGAGAGCGACGAGCTCGGCAGAGCGCCCGGCGGCATCCGGAGGAGCGGGATGAGCGTGCGTCGGGTCGACCGGACGCACAGCGGCACGTGGAGGCGCACGGTGGTAGTGCGGCAAGCTAGGGAGAGCGCCCGACGGCACCCAGACAAGCGGGGTGAAGGAGCGGCGATATCGGGAGAGCGTTCAGAGGCACCTGGAGGCGCGCGGTGGTACCGCTGCGAGATCCCGAGAGCGCTCGGCGGCACTCGCCGGCGCACGGTGGTAGCGCGGCGAGCTCGGCAGAGCGCCCGGCGGCACCCCGAGGAGCGGGATGAGCGTGCGCCGGGACGACCGGAAGCACAGCGGCACCTGGAGGCGCACGGTGGTAGCGCGGCGAGCTCGGCAGAGCGCCCGGCGGCACCCCGAGCACCGTGGTGAAGGAGCGGCGATATCGGGAGAGCGCTCATCGCCACCCCGACGCGCGGGGTGAAGGAGCAGCGATATTGGGAGTCCGCTTGGCGACAACTCGACGCGCGGGGTGAACGAGCGGCGATACCAGGAGAGCGCTCGGCGGCACTCGCCGGCGCACGATCGTAGAGCGGCGAGCTCGGCAGAGCGCCCGGCGGCACCCCGAGCACCGTGGTGAAGGAGCGGCGATATCGGGAGAGCGTTCGGCGGCACTCAGAGGCGCGCTGTGGTACCGCTGCGAGATCCCGAGAGCACCCAGCGGCACCCGCATGCACAGGGTGGAGCGCGAAAAGCTCTGGAGAGCGTCCGGCGGTACCCCGAGGAGCGGGATGAGCGTGCGTCGCGTCGACCGGATGCACAGCGGCACTCCGAGGCGCACGGTGGTAGTGCGGCAAGCTCGGGAGAGCGCCCGTTCTCACCCAGACAAGCGGGGTGAAGGAGCGGCGATATCGGGAGAGCGCTCAGCGGCACTCGGAGGCACGCGGTGGTAGCGCGGCGAGCTCGGCAGAGCGCCCGGCAGCACCCTGAGCACCGTGGTGAAGGAGCGGCGATATCGGGAGAGCGCTCGGCGACACCCCGAAGCACGGGGTGAAAGAGCGGCGATATCGGGAGAGCGCTCGGCAGCACTCGGAGGCGCACGGTGGTACCGCGACGAGATCCCGAGAGCGCTCGGCGGCACTCGCCGGCGCACGGTGGTGGTGCGGCGAGCTCGGCAGAGCGCCCGGTGGCACCCCGAGAACCATGGAGAAGGAGCGGCGATATCGGGAGAGCGCTCATCGCCACCCCGACGCGCGGGGTGAAGGAGCAGCGATATTGGGAGTCCGCTTGGCGACAACTCGACGCGCGGGGTGAACGAGCGGCGATACCAGGAGAGCGCTCGGCGGCACTCGCCGGCGCACGATCGTAGAGCGGCGAGCTCGGCAGAGCGCCCGGCGGCACCCCGAGCACCGTGGTGAAGGAGCGGCGATATCGGGAGAGCGTTCGGCGGCACTCAGAGGCGCGCTGTGGTACCGCTGCGAGATCCCGAGAGCACCCAGCGGCACCCGCATGCACAGGGTGGAGCGCGAAAAGCTCTGGAGAGCGTCTGGCGGTACCCCGAGGAGCGGGATGAGCGTGCGTCGCGTCGACCGGATGCACAGCGGCACTCCGAGGCGCACGGTGGTAGTGCGGCAAGCTCGGGAGAGCGCCCGTTCTCACCCAGACAAGCGGGGTGAAGGAGCGGCGATATCGGGAGAGCGCTCAGCGGCACTCGGAGGCACGCGGTGGTAGCGCGGCGAGCTCGGCAGAGCGCCCGGCAGCACCCTGAGCACCGTGGTGAAGGAGCGGCGATATCGGGAGAGCGCTCGGCGACACCCCGAAGCACGGGGTGAAAGAGCGGCGGTATCGGGAGAGCGCTCGGCAGCACTCGGAGGCGCACGGTGGTACCGCGACGAGATCCCGAGAGCGCTCGGCGGCACTCGGAGGCGCACGGTGGTAGCGCGGCGAGCTCGGCAGAGCGCCCGGCGGCACCCCGAGCACCGTGGTGAAGGAGCGGCGATATCGAGAGATCGCTCGGCGGCACTCGGAGGCGCGCGGTGGTACCGCTGCAAGATCTCGAGGGCGCCGAGCGGCACTCGCATGCGCAGGGTGGAGAGCGACGAGCTCGGCAGAGCGCCCGGCGGCATCCCGAGGAGCGGGATGAGCGTGCGTCGGGTCGACCGGACACACAGCGGCACCTGGACGCGCACGGTGGTAGCGCGGCGAGCTTGGCAGAGCGCCCGGCGGCAGCCCGAGCACCGTGGTGAAGGAGCAGCGATATCGGGAGACCGCTCAGCGGCACTCGCCGGCGCACGGTGGTACCGCGACGAGATCCCGAGAGTGCTCGGCGGCACTCGCCGGCGCACGGTGGTACCGCGACGAGATCCCGAGAGCGCTCGGCGGCACTCGCCGGCGCACGGTGGTGGTGCGGTGACCTTGGCAGAGCGCCCGGCGGCACCCCGAGCACCGTGGTGAAGGAGCGGCGATATCGGGAGAGCGCTCAGCGGCACTCGGAGGCGCACGGTGGTACCGCGACGAGATCCCGAGAGTGCTCGGCGGCACTCGCCGGTGCACGGTGGTAGCGCGGCGAGCTCGGCAGAGCGCCCGGCGGCACCCCGAGCACCGTGGTGAAGGAGCGGCGATATCGGGAGAGCGCTCGGCGGCACTCGGAGGCGCACGGTGGTACCGCGACGAGATCCCGAGAGTGCTCGGCGGCACTCGCCAGCGCACGGTGGTAGCGCGGCGAGCTCGGCAGAGCGCCCGGCGGCTCCCCGAGGAGCGGGATGAGCGTGCGCCGGGACGACCGGAAGCACAGCGGCACCTGGAGGCGCACGGTGGTAGCGCGGCGAGCTTGGCAGAGCGCCCGGCGGCACCCCGAGCACCGTGGTGAAGGAGCGGCGATATCGGGAGACCGCTCAGCGGCACTCGTCGGCGCACGGTGGTACCGCGACGAGATCCCGAGAGCGCTCGGCGGCACTCGCATGCACAGGGTGGAGCGCGACGAGCTCTGGAGAGCGTCCGGCGGTACCCCGAGGAGCGGGATGAGCGTGCGTCGGGTCGACCGGACGCACAGCGGCACTCGGAGGCACACGGTGGTAGTGCGGCAAGCTCGGAAGATCGCCCGTTCTCACCCAGACAAGCGGGGTGAAGGAGCGGCGATATCGGGAGAGCGCTCAGCGGCACTCGGAGGCGCACGGTGGTACCGCGACGAGATCCCGAGAGCGCTCGGCGGCACTCGCCGGCGCACGGTGGTGGTGCGGCGAGCTCGGCAGAGCGCCCGGTGGCACCCCGAGAACCATGGAGAAGGAGCGGCGATATCGGGAGAGCGCTCATCGCCACCCCGATGCGTGGGGTGAAGGAGCAGCGATATTGGGAGTCCGCTTGGCGACAACTCGACGCGCGGGGTGAACGAGCGGCGATACCAGGAGAGCGCTCGGCGGCACTCGCCGGCGCACGATCGTAGAGCGGCGAGCTCGGCAGAGCGCCCGGCGGCACCCCGAGCACCGTGGTGAAGGAGCGGCGATATCGGGAGAGCGTTCGGCGGCACTCAGAGGCGCGCTGTGGTACCGCTGCGAGATCCCGAGAGCACCCAGCGGCACCCGCATGCACAGGGTGGAGCGCGACGAGCTCTGGAGAGCGTCCGGCGGTACCCCGAGGAGCGGGATGAGCGTGCGTCGGGTCGACCGGACGCACAGCGGCACTCCGAGGCGCACGGTGGTAGTGCGGCAAGCTCGGGAGAGCGCCCGTTCTCACCCAGACAAGCGGGGTGAAGGAGCGGCGATATCGGGAGAGCGCTCAGCGGCACTCGGAGGCATGCGGTGGTAGCGCGGCGAGCTCGGCAGAGCGCCCGGCAGCACCCTGAGCACCGTGGTGAAGGAGCGGCGATATCGGGAGAGCGCTCGGCGACACCCCGAAGCACGGGGTGAAAGAGCGGCGATATCGGGAGAGCGCTCGGCAGCACTCGGAGGCGCACGGTGGTACCGCGACGAGATCCCGAGAGCGCTCGGCGGCACTCGGAGGCGCACGGTGGTAGCGCGGCGAGCTCGGCAGAGCGCCCGGCGGCACCCCGAGCACCGTGGTGAAGGAGCGGCGATATCGAGAGATCGCTCGGCGGCACTCGGAGGCGCGCGGTGGTACCGCTGCAAGATCTCGAGGGCGCCGAGCGGCACTCGCATGCGCAGGGTGGAGAGCGACGAGCTCGGCAGAGCGCCCGGCGGCATCCCGAGGAGCGGGATGAGCGTGCGTCGGGTCGACCGGACGCACAGGGGCACTCGGAGGCACACGGTGGTAGTGCGGCAAGCTCGGAAGATCGCCCGTTCTCACCCAGACAAGCGGGGTAAAGGAGCGGCGATATCGGGAGACCGCTCAGCGGCACTCGCCGGCGCACGGTGGTACCGCGACGAGATCCCGAGAGCGCTCGGTGGCACTCGCCGGCGCACGGTGGTGGTGCGGCGAGCTCGGCAGAGCGCCCGGTGGCACCCCGAGAACCATGGAGAAGGAGCGGCGATATCGGGAGAGCGCTCATCGCCACCCCGACGCGCGGGGTGAAGGAGCAGCGATATTGGGAGTCCGCTTGGCGACAACTCGACGCGCGGGGTGAACGAGCGGCGATACCAGGAGAGCGCTCGGCGGCACTCGCCGGCGCACGATCGTAGAGCGGCGAGCTCGGCAGAGCGCCCGGCGGCACCCCGAGCACCGTGGTGAAGGAGCGGCGATATCGGGAGAGCGTTCGGCGGCACTCAGAGGCGCGCTGTGGTACCGCTGCGAGATCCCGAGAGCACCCAGCGGCACCCGCATGCACAGGGTGGAGCGCGAAAAGCTCTGGAGAGCGTCCGGCGGTACCCCGAGGAGCGGGATGAGCGTGCGTCGCGTCGACCGGATGCACAGCGGCACTCCGAGGCGCACGGTGGTAGTGCGGCAAGCTCGGGAGAGCGCCCGTTCTCACCCAGACAAGCGGGGTGAAGGAGCGGCGATATCGGGAGAGCGCTCAGCGGCACTCGGAGGCACGCGGTGGTAGCGCGGCGAGCTCGGCAGAGCGCCCGGCAGCACCCTGAGCACCGTGGTGAAGGAGCGGCGATATCGGGAGAGCGCTCGGCGACACCCCGAAGCACGGGGTGAAAGAGCGGCGGTATCGGGAGAGCGCTCGGCAGCACTCGGAGGCGCACGGTGGTACCGCGACGAGATCCCGAGAGCGCTCGGCGGCACTCGGAGGCGCACGGTGGTAGCGCGGCGAGCTCGGCAGAGCGCCCGGCGGCACCCCGAGCACCGTGGTGAAGGAGCGGCGATATCGAGAGATCGCTCGGCGGCACTCGGAGGCGCGCGGTGGTACCGCTGCAAGATCTCGAGGGCGCCGAGCGGCACTCGCATGCGCAGGGTGGAGAGCGACGAGCTCGGCAGAGCGCCCGGCGGCATCCCGAGGAGCGGGATGAGCGTGCGTCGGGTCGACCGGACACACAGCGGCACCTGGACGCGCACGGTGGTAGCGCGGCGAGCTTGGCAGAGCGCCCGGCGGCAGCCCGAGCACCGTGGTGAAGGAGCAGCGATATCGGGAGACCGCTCAGCGGCACTCGCCGGCGCACGGTGGTACCGCGACGAGATCCCGAGAGTGCTCGGCGGCACTCGCCGGCGCACGGTGGTACCGCGACGAGATCCCGAGAGCGCTCGGCGGCACTCGCCGGCGCACGGTGGTGGTGCGGTGACCTTGGCAGAGCGCCCGGCGGCACCCCGAGCACCGTGGTGAAGGAGCGGCGATATCGGGAGAGCGCTCAGCGGCACTCGGAGGCGCACGGTGGTACCGCGACGAGATCCCGAGAGTGCTCGGCGGCACTCGCCGGTGCACGGTGGTAGCGCGGCGAGCTCGGCAGAGCGCCCGGCGGCACCCCGAGCACCGTGGTGAAGGAGCGGCGATATCGGGAGAGCGCTCGGCGGCACTCGGAGGCGCACGGTGGTACCGCGACGAGATCCCGAGAGTGCTCGGCGGCACTCGCCAGCGCACGGTGGTAGCGCGGCGAGCTCGGCAGAGCGCCCGGCGGCTCCCCGAGGAGCGGGATGAGCGTGCGCCGGGACGACCGGAAGCACAGCGGCACCTGGAGGCGCACGGTGGTAGCGCGGCGAGCTTGGCAGAGCGCCCGGCGGCACCCCGAGCACCGTGGTGAAGGAGCGGCGATATCGGGAGACCGCTCAGCGGCACTCGTCGGCGCACGGTGGTACCGCGACGAGATCCCGAGAGCGCTCGGCGGCACTCGCATGCACAGGGTGGAGCGCGACGAGCTCTGGAGAGCGTCCGGCGGTACCCCGAGGAGCGGGATGAGCGTGCGTCGGGTCGACCGGACGCACAGCGGCACTCGGAGGCACACGGTGGTAGTGCGGCAAGCTCGGAAGATCGCCCGTTCTCACCCAGACAAGCGGGGTGAAGGAGCGGCGATATCGGGAGAGCGCTCAGCGGCACTCGGAGGCGCACGGTGGTACCGCGACGAGATCCCGAGAGCGCTCGGCGGCACTCGCCGGCGCACGGTGGTGGTGCGGCGAGCTCGGCAGAGCGCCCGGTGGCACCCCGAGAACCATGGAGAAGGAGCGGCGATATCGGGAGAGCGCTCATCGCCACCCCGATGCGTGGGGTGAAGGAGCAGCGATATTGGGAGTCCGCTTGGCGACAACTCGACGCGCGGGGTGAACGAGCGGCGATACCAGGAGAGCGCTCGGCGGCACTCGCCGGCGCACGATCGTAGAGCGGCGAGCTCGGCAGAGCGCCCGGCGGCACCCCGAGCACCGTGGTGAAGGAGCGGCGATATCGGGAGAGCGTTCGGCGGCACTCAGAGGCGCGCTGTGGTACCGCTGCGAGATCCCGAGAGCACCCAGCGGCACCCGCATGCACAGGGTGGAGCGCGACGAGCTCTGGAGAGCGTCCGGCGGTACCCCGAGGAGCGGGATGAGCGTGCGTCGGGTCGACCGGACGCACAGCGGCACTCCGAGGCGCACGGTGGTAGTGCGGCAAGCTCGGGAGAGCGCCCGTTCTCACCCAGACAAGCGGGGTGAAGGAGCGGCGATATCGGGAGAGCGCTCAGCGGCACTCGGAGGCACGCGGTGGTAGCGCGGCGAGCTCGGCAGAGCGCCCGGCAGCACCCTGAGCACCGTGGTGAAGGAGCGGCGATATCGGGAGAGCGCTCGGCGACACCCCGAAGCACGGGGTGAAAGAGCGGCGATATCGGGAGAGCGCTCGGCAGCACTCGGAGGCGCACGGTGGTACCGCGACGAGATCCCGAGAGCGCTCGGCGGCACTCGGAGGCGCACGGTGGTAGCGCGGCGAGCTCGGCAGAGCGCCCGGCGG
>NW_027415629.1:0-74609 GCF_964106895.1 Numenius arquata
CGTAGGGGCTGGTAGGGTTCCATAAAGTTCCGTGGGTTCCTGCAGAGTTCTGCAAGTGCCCGCAAGGGCCTGTAGGGGCCCACAGTGTTTCTGCCAGGTTCCGTAGAGTTCCGTAGGGGCCATATTTTTCTGTAGTGGCTGGTAGTATTCTGTAGGGGTCTGTAGGTTTCCGTAGGCACCTGCAGTGTTCTGTAGGAGCCCATAGGGTTTTAGTGAGGTTCCGTTGTGTTGCTAAGGGTCTTGTAGAGTGCTGTCGGGTCCTGGAGTATTCTGTAGGGTTCCAGAGGGGCTCATAGGGTTCCATCGAAATCTGTAGGGTTCCCTAGGGGCCCATAGAGTCCCGTAGATTGCCGTAGGGACCTGTAGGGTTGTGTAAGTGCTCGCAGGGGTTGGTAGGAGCTTGTAGGGTTCCATAAGTTTCCAGAGGGTTGTGTAGGGTTCCGTAGGGGCCTGTGGTGTTCCCTAGGGGCCTGTAGAGTCTCGTACAGTTCCGTAGGGGCCTGTGGTGTTCCCTAGGGGCCTGTAGAGTCTCGTACAGTTCCGTAGGGTCCTGTAGGTTTCCATAAGTGCCCGCAGAGGTCTGAATGGGCCTGTACTGTTCCGTAAGGATCCATAGGGCTCCGTAGAGCTTCGTAGGTTCCCTAGAGGCCTGTGGAGTACCGCAGGAGCCAGTAGTGTTCTGTAGGGGCCCGTAGGGTTCCTTCCATAGGAGCTGGCAGTGTTCCGTAGGGGCCTGTAGGGTTGTTTAAGTGCCCGCAGAAGTCTGTAGGAGTCTGTGGGATTCTGTAAGGTTCCGGAGGGTTCTGCAGGGTTCCGTAGGGGCCCGTAGAGTTCCGTAGTGGTTGGTAAAGTTCCGTAGGGCCCTGTGGGGTTCTGTATGGACCTGTAGGGTTCCGTAGGGGCCTGCAGGGTTCCGTAAGTGCCCGCAGGTGTCTGTAGGGTTCCGTAGGGGTCTGTAGGGTTCCGTAGGCACCTGCAGTGTTCTGTAGGAGCCCATAGGGTTTTAGTGAGGTTCCGTTGTGTTGCTAAGGGTCTTGTAGAGTGCTGTCGGGTCCTGGAGTATTCTGTAGGGTTCCAGAGGGCCTCATAGGGTTCCATCGAAATCTATAGGGTTCCCTAGGGGCCCATAGAGTCCCGTAGATTGCCGTAGGGACCTGTAGGGTTATGAAAGTGCCCGCAGGGGTTGGTAGGAGCTTGTAGGGTGCCATATGTTTCCAGAGGGTTGTGTAGGGTTCCGTAGGGGCCTGTGGTGTTCCCTAGGGGCCTGTAGAGTCTCGTACAGTTCCGTAGGGTCCTGTAGGTTTCCATAAGCGCCCGCAGAGGTCTGAATGGGCTCGTACTGTTCCGTAAGGATCCATAGGGTTCCGTAGAGCTTCGTAGGTTCCCTAGAGGCCTGTGGAGTACCGCAGGAGCCAGTAGTGTTCCGTAGGGTCCTCTAGGGTTGAGTAAGTGCCCGCAGGAGTCTGTAGGAATCCGTGGGATTCTGTAAGGTTCTGGAGGGTTCTGCAGGGTTCCGTAGGGGCCCGTAGAGTTCCGTAGTGGCTGGTAAAGTTCCCTAGGGCCCTGTACCGTTCCGTAACTGCCTGCAAGGGTCTTTAGGCTTCCGTAGGGGCTGGTAGGGTTCCATAAAGTTCCGTGGGTTCCTGCAGAGTTCTGCAAGTGCCCGCAAGGGCCTGTAGGGGCCCACAGTGTTTCTGCCAGGTTCTGTAGAGTTCCGTAGGGGCCATATTTTTCTTAGTGGCTGGTAGTATTCTGTAGGGGTCTGTAGGTTTCCGTAGGCACCTGCAGTGTTCTGTAGGAGCCCATAGGGTTTTAGTGAGGTTCCGTTGTGTTGCTAAGGGTCTTGTAGAGTGCTGTCGGGTCCTGGAGTATTCTGTAGGGTTCCAGAGGGGCTCGTAGGGTTCCGTCGAAATCTGTAGGGTTCCCTAGGGGCCCATAGAGTCCCGTAGATTGCCGTAGGGACCTGTAGGGTTGTGTAAGTGCTCGCAGGGGTTGGTAGGAGCTTGTAGGGTTCCATAAGTTTCCAGAGGGTTGTGTAGGGTTCCGTAGGGGCCTGTGGTGTTCCCTAAGGGCCTGTAGAGTCTCGTACGGTTCCCTAGGGGCCTGTGGTGTTCCCTAGGGGCCTGTAGAGTCTCGTACAGTTCCGTAGGGTCCTGTAGGTTTCCATAAGCGCCCGCAGAGGTCTGAAGGGGCCCGTACTGTGCCGTAAGGATCCATAGGGTTCCGTAGAGCTTCGTAGGTTCCCTAGAGGCCTGTGGAGTACCGCAGGAGCCAGTAGTGTTCTGTAGGGGCCCGTAGGGTTCCTTCCATAGGAGCTGGCAGTGTTCCGTAGGGTCCTCTAGGGTTGAGTAAGTGCCCGCAGGAGTCTGTAGGAATCCGTGGGATTCTGTAAGGTTCTGGAGGGTTCTGCAGGGTTCCGTAGGGGCCCGTAGAGTTCCGTAGTGGCTGGTAAAGTTCCCTAGGGCCCTGTACCGTTCCGTAACTGCCTGCAAGGGTCTTTAGGCTTCCGTAGGGGCTGGTAGGGTTCCATAAAGTTCCGTGGGTTCCTGCAGAGTTCTGCAAGTGCCCGCAAGGGCCTGTAGGGGCCCACAGTGTTTCTGCCAGGTTCCGTAGAGTTCCGTAGGGGCCATATTTTTCTGTAGTGGCTGGTAGTATTCCGTAGGGGTCTGTAGGTTTCCGTAGGCGCCTACAGTGTTCTGTAGGAGCCCATAGGGTTTTAGTGAGGTTCCGTTGTGTTGCTAAGGGTCTTGTAGAGTGCTGTCGGGTCCTGGAGTATTCTGTAGGGTTCCAGAGGGGCTCGTAGGGTTCCATCGAAATCTATAGGGTTCCGTAGGGGCCCATAGAGTCCCGTAGATTTACGTAGGGACCTGTAGGGTTGTGTAAGTGCCCGCAGAAGTCTGTAGGAGTCTGTGGGATTCTGTAAGGTTCCGGAGGGTTCTGCAGGGTTCCGTAGGGGCCCGTAGAGTTCCGTAGTGGCTGGTAAAGTTCCGTAGGGCCCTGTGGGGTTCTGTATGGACCTGTAGGGTTCCGTAGGGGCCTGCAGGGTTCCGTAAGTGCCCGCAGGTGTCTGTAGGGTTCCGTAGGGGTCTGTAGGGTTCCGTAGGAGCCTGCAGTGTTCTGTAGGAGCCCATAGGGTTTTAGTGAGGTTCCGTTGTGTTGCTAAGGGTCTTGTAGAGTGCTGTCGGGTCCTGGAGTATTCTGTAGGGTTCCAGAGGGCCTCCTAGGGTTCCATCGAAATCTGAAGGGTTCCCTAGGGGCCCGTAGAGTCCCGTAGATTTCCGTAGGGGCCTGTAGGGTTATGTAAGTGCCCGCAGGGGTTGGTAGGAGCTTGTAGGGTGCCATATGTTTCCGGAGGGTTGTGTAGGGTTCCGTAGGGGCCTGTGGTGTTCCCTAGGGGCCTGTAGAGTCTCGTACAGTTTCGGTAGGGTCCTGTAGGTTTCCATAAGCGCCCGCAGAGGTCTGAAGGGGCCCGTACTGTTCCGTAAGGATCCATAGGGTTCCGTAGAGCTTCGTAGGTTCCCTAGAGGCCTGTGGAGTACCGCAGGAGCCAGTAGTGTTGCGTAGGGTCCTCTAGGGTTGAGTAAGTGCCCGCAGGAGTCTGTAGGAATCCGTGGGATTCTGTAAGGTTCTGGAGGGTTCTGCAGGGTTCTGTAGGGGCCCGTAGAGTTCCGTAGTGGCTGGTAAAGTTCCCTAGGGCCCTGTACCGTTCCGTAACTGCCTGCAAGGGTCTTTAGGCTTCCGTAGGGGCTGGTAGGGTTCCATAAAGTTCCGTGGGTTCCTGCAGAGTTCTGCAAGTGCCCGCAAGGGCCTGTAGGGGCCCACAGTGTTTCTGCCAGGTTCCGTAGAGTTCCGTAGGGGCCATATTTTTCTGTAGTGGCTGGTAGTATTCTGTAGGGGTCTGTAGGGTTCCGTAGGCACCTGCAGTGTTCTGTAGGAGCCCATAGGGTTTTAGTGAGGTTCCGTTGTGTTGCTAAGGGTCTTGTAGAGTGCTGTCGGGTCCTGGAGTATTCTGTAGGGTTCCAGAGGGGCTCATAGGGTTCCGTCGAAATCTGTAGGGTTCCCTAGGGGCCCATAGAGTCCCGTAGATTGCCGTAGGGACCTGTAGGGTTGTGTAAGTGCTCGCAGGGGTTGGTAGGAGCTTGTAGGGTTCCATAAGTTTCCAGAGGGTTGTGTAGGGTTCCGTAGGGGCCTGTGGTGTTCCCTAGGGGCCTGTAGAGTCTCGTACAGTTCCGTAGGGTCCTGTAGGTTTCCATAAGTGCCCGCAGAGGTCTGAATGGGCCTGTACTGTTCCGTAAGGATCCATAGGGCTCCGTAGAGCTTCGTAGGTTCCCTAGAGGCCTGTGGAGTACCGCAGGAGCCAGTAGTGTTCTGTAGGGGCCCGTAGGGTTCCTTCCATAGGGGCTGGCAGTGTTCCGTAGGGGCCTGTAGGGTTGTTTAAGTGCCCGCAGAAGTCTGTAGGAGTCTGTGGGATTCTGTAAGGTTCCGGAGGGCTCTGCAGGGTTCTGTAGGGGCCCGTAGAGTTCCGTAGTGGGTGGTAAAGTTCCGTAGGGCCCTGTGGGGTTCTGTATGGACCTGTAGGGTTCCGTAGGGGCCTGCAGGGTTCCGTAAGTTCCCACAGGTGTCTGTAGGGTTCCGTAGGGGTCTGTAGGGTTCCGTAGGCACCTGCAGTGTTCTGTAGGAGCCCATAGGGTTTTAGTGAGGTTCTGTTGTGTTGCTAAGGGTCTTGTAGAGTGCTGTCGGGTCCTGGAGTATTCTGTAGGGTTCCAGAGGGGCTCGTAGGGTTCCATCGAAATCTATAGGGTTCCCTAGGGGCCCATAGAGTCCCGTAGATTGCCGTAGGGACCTGTAGGGTTGTGTAAGTGCTCGCAGGGGTTGGTAGGAGCTTGTAGGGTTCCATAAGTTTCCAGAGGGTTGTGTAGGGTTCCGTAGGGGCCTGTGGTGTTCCCTAAGGGCCTGTAGAGTCTCGTACGGTTCCGTAGGGGCCTGTGGTGTTCCCTAGGGGCCTGTAGAGTCTCGTACAGTTCCGTAGGGTCCTGTAGGTTTCCATAAGCGCCCGCAGAGGTCTGAAGGGGCCCGTACTGTGCCGTAAGGATCCATAGGGTTCCGTAGAGCTTCGTAGGTTCCCTAGAGGCCTGTGGAGTACCGCAGGAGCCAGTAGTGTTCTGTAGGGGCCCGTAGGGTTCCTTCCATAGGAGCTGGCAGTGTTCCGTAGGGTCCTCTAGGGTTGAGTAAGTGCCCGCAGGAGTCTGTAGGAATCCGTGGGATTCTGTAAGGTTCTGGAGGGTTCTGCAGGGTTCCGTAGGGGCCCGTAGAGTTCCGTAGTGGCTGGTAAAGTTCCCTAGGGCCCTGTACCGTTCCGTAACTGCCTGCAAGGGTCTTTAGGCTTCCGTAGGGGCTGGTAGGGTTCCATAAAGTTCCGTGGGTTCCTGCAGAGTTCTGCAATTGCCCGCAAGGGCCTGTAGGGGCCCACAGTGTTTCTGCCAGGTTCCGTAGAGTTCCGTAGGGGCCATATTTTTCTGTAGTGGCTGGTAGTATTCCGTAGGGGTCTGTAGGTTTCCGTAGGCACCTGCAGTGTTCTGTAGGAGCCCATAGGGTTTTAGTGAGGTTCCGTTGTGTTGCTAAGGGTCTTGTAGAGTGCTGTCGGGTCCTGGAGTATTCTGTAGGGTTCCAGAGGGGCTGGTAGGGTTCCGTCGAAATCTGTAGGGTTCCCTAGGGGCCCATAGAGTCCCGTAGATTGCCGTAGGGACCTGTAGGGTTGTGTAAGTGCTCGCAGGGGTTGGTAGGAGCTTGTAGGGTTCCATAAGTTTCCGGAGGGTTGTGTAGGGTTCCGTAGGGGCCTGTGGTGTTCCCTAGGGGCCTGTAGAGTCTCGTACAGTTCCGTAGGGGCCTGTGGTGTTCCCTAGGGGCCTGTAGAGTCTCGTACAGTTCCGTAGGGTCCTGTAGGTTTCCATAAGTGCCCGCAGAGGTCTGAATGGGCCTGTACTGTTCCGTAAGGATCCATAGGGCTCCGTAGAGCTTCGTAGGTTCCCTAGAGGCCTGTGGAGTACCGCAGGAGCCAGTAGTGTTCTGTAGGGGCCCGTAGGGTTCCTTCCATAGGGGCTGGCAGTGTTCCGTAGGGGCCTGTAGGGTTGTTTAAGTGCCCGCAGAAGTCTGTAGGAGTCTGTGGGATTCTGTAAGGTTCCGGAGGGTTCTGCAGGGTTCCGTAGGGGCCCGTAGAGTTCCGTAGTGGTTGGTAAAGTTCCGTAGGGCCCTGTGGGGTTCTGTATGGACCTGTAGGGTTCCGTAGGGGCCTGCAGGGTTCCGTAAGTGCCCGCAGGTGTCTGTAGGGTTCCGTAGGGGTCTGTAGGGTTCCGTAGGCACCTGCAGTGTTCTGTAGGAGCCCATAGGGTTTTAGTGAGGTTCCGTTGTGTTGCTAAGGGTCTTGTAGAGTGCTGTCGGGTCCTGGAGTATTCTGTAGGGTTCCAGAGGGCCTCATAGGGTTCCATCGAAATCTATAGGGTTCCCTAGGGGCCCATAGAGTCCCGTAGATTGCCGTAGGGACCTGTAGGGTTATGAAAGTGCCCGCAGGGGTTGGTAGGAGCTTGTAGGGTGCCATATGTTTCCAGAGGGTTGTGTAGGGTTCCGTAGGGGCCTGTGGTGTTCCCTAGGGGCCTGTAGAGTCTCGTACAGTTCCGTAGGGTCCTGTAGGTTTCCATAAGCGCCCGCAGAGGTCTGAATGGGCTCGTACTGTTCCGTAAGGATCCATAGGGTTCCGTAGAGCTTCGTAGGTTCCCTAGAGGCCTGTGGAGTACCGTAGGAGCCAGTAGTGTTCCGTAGGGTCCTCTAGGGTTGAGTAAGTGCCCGCAGGAGTCTGTAGGAATCTGTGGGATTCTGTAAGGTTCTGGAGGGTTCTGCAGGGTTCCGTAGGGGCCCGTAGAGTTCCGTAGTGGCTGGTAAAGTTCCCTAGGGCCCTGTACCGTTCCGTAACTGCCTGCAAGGGTCTTTAGGCTTCCGTAGGGGCTGGTAGGGTTCCATAAAGTTCCGTGGGTTCCTGCAGAGTTCTGCAAGTGCCCACAAGGGCCTGTAGGGGCCCACAGTGTTTCTGCCAGGTTCCGTAGAGTTCCGTAGGGGCCATATTTTTCTTAGTGGCTGGTAGTATTCTGTAGGGGTCTGTAGGTTTCCGTAGGCACCTACAGTGTTCTGTAGGAGCCCATAGGGTTTTAGTGAGGTTCCGTTGTGTTGCTAAGGGTCTTGTAGAGTGCTGTCGGGTCCTGGAGTATTCTGTAGGGTTCCAGAGGGGCTCGTAGGGTCCGTCGAAATCTGTAGGGTTCCCTAGGGGCCCATAGAGTCCCGTAGATTGCCGTAGGGACCTGTAGGGTTGTGTAAGTGCTCGCAGGGGTTGGTAGGAGCTTGTAGGGTTCCATAAGTTTCCGGAGGGTTGTGTAGGGTTCCGTAGGGGCCTGTGGTGTTCCCTAAGGGCCTGTAGAGTCTCGTACGGTTCCGTAGGGGCCTGTGGTGTTCCCTAGGGGCCTGTAGAGTCTCGTACAGTTCCGTAGGGTCCTGTAGGTTTCCATAAGCGCCCGCAGAGGTCTGAAGGGGCCCGTACTGTGCCGTAAGGATCCATAGGGTTCCGTAGAGCTTCGTAGGTTCCCTAGAGGCCTGTGGAGTACCGCAGGAGCCAGTAGTGTTCTGTAGGGGCCCCGTAGGGTTCCTTCCATAGGAGCTGGCAGTGTTCCGTAGGGTCCTCTAGGGTTGAGTAAGTGCCCGCAGGAGTCTGTAGGAATCCGTGGGATTCTGTAAGGTTCTGGAGGGTTCTGCAGGGTTCCGTAGGGGCCCGTAGAGTTCCGTAGTGGCTGGTAAAGTTCTGTAGGGCCCTGTACCGTTCCGTAACTGCCTGCAAGGGTCTTTAGGCTTCCGTAGGGGCTGGTAGGGTTCCATAAAGTTCCGTGGGTTCCTGCAGAGTTCTGCAAGTGCCCGCAAGGGCCTGTAGGGGCCCACAGTGTTTCTGCCAGGTTCCGTAGAGTTCCGTAGGGGCCATATTTTTCTGTAGTGGCTGGTAGTATTCTGTAGGGGTCTGTAGGTTTCCGTAGGCACCTACAGTGTTCTGTAGGAGCCCATAGGGTTTTAGTGAGGTTCCATCGATGTATTAAGGGTCTTGTAGAGTGCTGTCGGGTCCTGGAGTATTCTGTAGGGTTCCAGAGGGCCTCGTAGGGTTCCGTCGAAATCTGTAGGGTTCCCTAGGGGCCCATAGAGTCCCGTAGATTGCCGTAGGGACCTGTAGGGTTGTGTAAGTGCTCGCAGGGGTTGGTAGGAGCTTGTAGGGTGCCATATGTTTCCGGAGGGTTGTGTAGGGTTCCGTAGGGGCCTGTGGTGTTCCCTAGGGGCCTGTAGAGTCTCGTACAGTTCCGTAGGGTCCTGTAGGTTTCCATAAGCGCCCGCAGAGGTCTGAATGGGCTCGTACTGTTCCGTAAGGATCCATAGGGTTCCGTAGAGCTTCGTAGGTTCCCTAGAGGCCTGTGGAGTACCGTAGGAGCCAGTAGTGTTCCGTAGGGTCCTCTAGGGTTGAGTAAGTGCCCGCAGGAGTCTGTAGGAATCTGTGGGATTCTGTAAGGTTCTGGAGGGTTCTGCAGGGTTCCGTAGGGGCCCGTAGAGTTCCGTAGTGGCTGGTAAAGTTCCCTAGGGCCCTGTACCGTTCCGTAACTGCCTGCAAGGGTCTTTAGGCTTCCGTAGGGGCTGGTAGGGTTCCATAAAGTTCCGTGGGTTCCTGCAGAGTTCTGCAAGTGCCCACAAGGGCCTGTAGGGGCCCACAGTGTTTCTGCCAGGTTCCGTAGAGTTCCGTAGGGGCCATATTTTTCTGTAGTGGCTGGTAGTATTCTGTAGGGGTCTGTAGGTTTCCGTAGGCACCTACAGTGTTCTGTAGGAGCCCATAGGGTTTTAGTGAGGTTCCGTTGTGTTGCTAAGGGTCTTGTAGAGTGCTGTCGGGTCCTGGAGTATTCTGTAGGGTTCCAGAGGGGCTCGTAGGGTTCCGTCGAAATCTGTAGGGTTCCCTAGGGGCCCATAGAGTCCCGTAGATTGCCGTAGGGACCTGTAGGGTTGTGTAAGTGCTCGCAGGGGTTGGTAGGAGCTTGTAGGGTTCCATAAGTTTCCAGAGGGTTGTGTAGGGTTCCGTAGGGGCCTGTGGTGTTCCCTAAGGGCCTGTAGAGTCTCGTACGGTTCCGTAGGGGCCTGTGGTGTTCCCTAGGGGCCTGTAGAGTCTCGTACAGTTCCGTAGGGTCCTGTAGGTTTCCATAAGCGCCCGCAGAGGTCTGAAGGGGCCCGTACTGTGCCGTAAGGATCCATAGGGTTCCGTAGAGCTTCGTAGGTTCCCTAGAGGCCTGTGGAGTACCGCAGGAGCCAGTAGTGTTCTGTAGGGGCCCGTAGGGTTCCTTCCATAGGAGCTGGCAGTGTTCCGTAGGGTCCTCTAGGGTTGAGTAAGTGCCCGCAGGAGTCTGTAGGAATCCGTGGGATTCTGTAAGGTTCTGGAGGGTTCTGCAGGGTTCCGTAGGGGCCCGTAGAGTTCCGTAGTGGCTGGTAAAGTTCCCTAGGGCCCTGTACCGTTCCGTAACTGCCTGCAAGGGTCTTTAGGCTTCCGTAGGGGCTGGTAGGGTTCCATAAAGTTCCGTGGGTTCCTGCAGAGTTCTGCAAGTGCCCGCAAGGGCCTGTAGGGGCCCACAGTGTTTCTGCCAGGTTCCGTAGAGTTCCGTAGGGGCCATATTTTTCTGTAGTGGCTGGTAGTATTCTGTAGGGGTCTGTAGGTTTCCGTAGGCACCTGCAGTGTTCTGTAGGAGCCCATAGGGTTTTAGTGAGGTTCTGTTGTG
Organism: Numenius arquata; assembly: GCF_964106895.1. Lineage (NCBI taxonomy): Eukaryota > Metazoa > Chordata > Aves > Charadriiformes > Scolopacidae > Numenius > Numenius arquata. The sequence goes on from NW_027415629.1 coordinate 9,837, forward strand.
TTGCTAAGGGTCTTGTAGAGTGCTGTCGGGTCCTGGAGTATTCTGTAGGGTTCCAGAGGGCCTCGTAGGGTTCCGTCGAAATCTGTAGGGTTCCCTAGGGGCCCATAGAGTCCCGTAGATTGCCGTAGGGACCTGTAGGGTTGTGTAAGTGCTCGCAGGGGTTGGTAGGAGCTTGTAGGGTTCCATAAGTTTCCAGAGGGTTGTGTAGGGTTCCGTAGGGGCCTGTGGTGTTCCCTAGGGGCCTGTAGAGTCTCGTACAGTTCCGTAGGGTCCTGTAGGTTTCCATAAGTGCCCGCAGAGGTCTGAATGGGCCTGTACTGTTCCGTAAGGATCCATAGGGCTCCGTAGAGCTTCGTAGGTTCCCTAGAGGCCTGTGGAGTACCGCAGGAGCCAGTAGTGTTCTGTAGGGGCCCGTAGGGTTCCTTCCATAGGGGCTGGCAGTGTTCCGTAGGGGCCTGTAGGGCTGTTTAAGTGCCCGCAGAAGTCTGTAGGAGTCTGTGGGATTCTGTAAGGTTCCGGAGGGCTCTGCAGGGTTCTGTAGGGGCCCGTAGAGTTCCGTAGTGGGTGGTAAAGTTCCGTAGGGCCCTGTGGGGTTCTGTATGGACCTGTAGGGTTCCGTAGGGGCCTGCAGGGTTCCGTAAGTTCCCACAGGTGTCTGTAGGGTTCCGTAGGGGTCTGTAGGGTTCCGTAGGCACCTGCAGTGTTCTGTAGGAGCCCATAGGGTTTTAGTGAGGTTCCGTTGTGTTGCTAAGGGTCTTGTAGAGTGCTGTCGGGTCCTGGAGTATTCTGTAGGGTTCCAGAGGGGCTCGTAGGGTTCCATCGAAATCTATAGGGTTCCCTAGGGGCCCATAGAGTCCCGTAGATTGCCGTAGGGACCTGTAGGGTTATGAAAGTGCCCGCAGGGGTTGGTAGGAGCTTGTAGGGTGCCATATGTTTCCGGAGGGTTGTGTAGGGTTCCGTAGGGGCCTGTGGTGTTCCCTAGGGGCCTGTAGAGTCTCGTACAGTTCCGTAGGGTCCTGTAGGTTTCCATAAGCGCCCGCAGAGGTCTGAAGGGGCCCGTACTGTTCCGTAAGGATCCATAGGGTTCCGTAGAGCTTCGTAGGTTCCCTAGAGGCCTGTGGAGTACCGTAGGAGCCAGTAGTGTTCCGTAGGGTCCTCTAGGGTTGAGTAAGTGCCCGCAGGAGTCTGTAGGAATCTGTGGGATTCTGTAAGGTTCTGGAGGGTTCTGCAGGGTTCCGTAGGGGCCCGTAGAGTTCCGTAGTGGCTGGTAAAGTTCCCTAGGGCCCTGTACCGTTCCGTAACTGCCTGCAAGGGTCTTTAGGCTTCCGTAGGGGCTGGTAGGGTTCCATAAAGTTCCGTGGGTTCCTGCAGAGTTCTGCAAGTGCCCACAAGGGCCTGTAGGGGCCCACAGTGTTTCTGCCAGGTTCCGTAGAGTTCCGTAGGGGCCATATTTTTCTTAGTGGCTGGTAGTATTCTGTAGGGGTCTGTAGGTTTCCGTAGGCACCTACAGTGTTCTGTAGGAGCCCATAGGGTTTTAGTGAGGTTCCGTTGTGTTGCTAAGGGTCTTGTAGAGTGCTGTCGGGTCCTGGAGTATTCTGTAGGGTTCCAGAGGGGCTCGTAGGGTTCCGTCGAAATCTGTAGGGTTCCCTAGGGGCCCATAGAGTCCCGTAGATTGCCGTAGGGACCTGTAGGGTTGTGTAAGTGCTCGCAGGGGTTGGTAGGAGCTTGTAGGGTTCCATAAGTTTCCGGAGGGTTGTGTAGGGTTCCGTAGGGGCCTGTGGTGTTCCCTAAGGGCCTGTAGAGTCTCGTACGGTTCCGTAGGGGCCTGTGGTGTTCCCTAGGGGCCTGTAGAGTCTCGTACAGTTCCGTAGGGTCCTGTAGGTTTCCATAAGCGCCCGCAGAGGTCTGAAGGGGCCCGTACTGTGCCGTAAGGATCCATAGGGTTCCGTAGAGCTTCGTAGGTTCCCTAGAGGCCTGTGGAGTACCGCAGGAGCCAGTAGTGTTCTGTAGGGGCCCGTAGGGTTCCTTCCATAGGAGCTGGCAGTGTTCCGTAGGGTCCTCTAGGGTTGAGTAAGTGCCCGCAGGAGTCTGTAGGAATCCGTGGGATTCTGTAAGGTTCTGGAGGGTTCTGCAGGGTTCCGTAGGGGCCCGTAGAGTTCCGTAGTGGCTGGTAAAGTTCTGTAGGGCCCTGTACCGTTCCGTAACTGCCTGCAAGGGTCTTTAGGCTTCCGTAGGGGCTGGTAGGGTTCCATAAAGTTCCGTGGGTTCCTGCAGAGTTCTGCAAGTGCCCGCAAGGGCCTGTAGGGGCCCACAGTGTTTCTGCCAGGTTCCGTAGAGTTCCGTAGGGGCCATATTTTTCTGTAGTGGCTGGTAGTATTCTGTAGGGGTCTGTAGGTTTCCGTAGGCACCTGCAGTGTTCTGTAGGAGCCCATAGGGTTTTAGTGAGGTTCTGTTGTGTTGCTAAGGGTCTTGTAGAGTGCTGTCGGGTCCTGGAGTATTCTGTAGGGTTCCAGAGGGCCTCGTAGGGTTCCGTCGAAATCTGTAGGGTTCCCTAGGGGCCCATAGAGTCCCGTAGATTGCCGTAGGGACCTGTAGGGTTGTGTAAGTGCTCGTAGGGGTTGGTAGGAGCTTGTAGGGTTCCATAAGTTTCCAGAGGGTTGTGTAGGGTTCCGTAGGGGCCTGTGGTGTTCCCTAGGGGCCTGTAGAGTCTCGTACAGTTCCGTAGGGTCCTGTAGGTTTCCATAAGTGCCCGCAGAGGTCTGAATGGGCCTGTACTGTTCCGTAAGGATCCATAGGGCTCCGTAGAGCTTCGTAGGTTCCCTAGAGGCCTGTGGAGTACCGCAGGAGCCAGTAGTGTTCTGTAGGGGCCCGTAGGGTTCCTTCCATAGGGGCTGGCAGTGTTCCGTAGGGGCCTGTAGGGTTGTTTAAGTGCCCGCAGAAGTCTGTAGGAGTCTGTGGGATTCTGTAAGGTTCTGGAGGGTTCTGCAGGGTTCTGTAGGGGCCCGTAGAGTTCCGTAGTGGGTGGTAAAGTTCCGTAGGGCCCTGTGGGGTTCTGTATGGACCTGTAGGGTTCCGTAGGGGCCTGCAGGGTTCCGTAAGTTCCCACAGGTGTCTGTAGGGTTCCGTAGGGGTCTGTAGGGTTCCGTAGGCACCTACAGTGTTCTGTAGGAGCCCATAGGGTTTTAGTGAGGTTCCGTTGTGTTGCTAAGGGTCTTGTAGAGTGCTGTCGGGTCCTGGAGTATTCTGTAGGGTTCCAGAGGGGCTCGTAGGGTTCCATCGAAATCTATAGGGTTCCCTAGGGGCCCATAGAGTCCCGTAGATTGCCGTAGGGACCTGTAGGGTTATGAAAGTGCCCGCAGGGGTTGGTAGGAGCTTGTAGGGTGCCATATGTTTCCGGAGGGTTGTGTAGGGTTCCGTAGGGGCCTGTGGTGTTCCCTAGGGTCCTGTAGAGTCTCGTACAGTTCCGTAGGGTCCTGTAGGTTTCCATAAGCGCCCGCAGAGGTCTGAATGGGCTCGTACTGTTCCGTAAGGATCCATAGGGTTCCGTAGAGCTTCGTAGGTTCCCTAGAGGCCTGTAGAGTACCGCAGGAGCCAGTAGTGTTCCGTAGGGTCCTCTAGGGTTGAGTAAGTGTCCGCAGGAGTCTGTAGGAATCCGTGGGATTCTGTAAGGTTCTGGAGGGTTCTGCAGGGTTCCGTAGGGGCCCGTAGAGTTCCGTAGTGGCTGGTAAAGTTCCCTAGGGCCCTGTACCGTTCCGTAACTGCCTGCAAGGGTCTTTAGGCTTCCGTAGGGGCTGGTAGGGTTCCATAAAGTTCCGTGGGTTCCTGCAGAGTTCTGCAAGTGCCCGCAAGGGCCTGTAGGGGCCCACAGTGTTTCTGCCAGGTTCCGTAGAGTTCCGTAGGGGCCATATTTTTCTTAGTGGCTGGTAGTATTCTGTAGGGGTCTGTAGGTTTCCGTAGGCACCTACAGTGTTCTGTAGGAGCCCATAGGGTTTTAGTGAGGTTCCGTTGTGTTGCTAAGGGTCTTGTAGAGTGCTGTCGGGTCCTGGAGTATTCTGTAGGGTTCCAGAGGGGCTCGTAGGGTTCCGTCGAAATCTGTAGGGTTCCCTAGGGGCCCATAGAGTCCCGTAGATTGCCGTAGGGACCTGTAGGGTTGTGTAAGTGCTCGCAGGGGTTGGTAGGAGCTTGTAGGGTTCCATAAGTTTCCAGAGGGTTGTGTAGGGTTCCGTAGGGGCCTGTGGTGTTCCCTAAGGGCCTGTAGAGTCTCGTACGGTTCCGTAGGGGCCTGTGGTGTTCCCTAGGGGCCTGTAGAGTCTCGTACAGTTCCGTAGGGTCCTGTAGGTTTCCATAAGCGCCCGCAGAGGTCTGAATGGGCTCGTACTGTTCCGTAAGGATCCATAGGGCTCCGTAGAGCTTCGTAGGTTCCCTAGAGGCCTCTGGAGTACCGCAGGAGCCAGTAGTGTTCTGTAGGGGCCCGTAGGGTTCCTTCCATAGGAGCTGGCAGTGTTCCGTAGGGTCCTCTAGGGTTGAGTAAGTGCCCGCAGGAGTCTGTAGGAATCCGTGGGATTCTGTAAGGTTCTGCAGGGTTCTGTAGGGACCCGTAGAGTTCCGTAGTGGCTGGTAAAGTTCCGTAGGGCCCTGTGGGGTTCTGTATGGACCTGTAGGGTTCCGTAGGGGCCTGCAGTGTTCTGTAAGTGCCCGTAGGTGTCTGTACGGGTCTGTAGGGTTCCGTAGGCACCTGCAGTGTTCTGTAGGAGCCCATAGGGTTTTAGTGAGGTTCCGTTGTGTTGCTAAGGGTCTTGTAGAGTGCTGTCGGGTCCTGGAGTATTCTGTAGGGTTCCAGAGGGGCTCGTAGGGTTCCGTCGAAATCTGAAGGGTTCCCTAGGGGCCCGTAGAGTCCCATAGATTTCCGTAGGGGCCTGTAGGGTTGTGTAAGTGCCCGCAGGGGTTGGTAGGAGCTTGTAGGGTGCCATATGTTTCCGGAGGGTTGTGTAGGGTTCCGTAGGGGCCTGTGGTGTTCCCTAGGGGCCTGTAGAGTCTCGTACAGTTCCGTAGGGTCCTGTAGGTTTCCATAAGCGCCCGCAGAGGTCTGAAGGGGCCCGTACTGTTCCGTAAGGATCCATAGGGTTCCGTAGAGCTTCGTAGGTTCCCTAGAGGCCTGTGGAGTACCGCAGGAGCCAGTAGTGTTCTGTAGGGGCCCGTAGGGTTCCTTCCATAGGAGCTGGCGGTGTTCCGTAGGGTCCTCTAGGGTTGAGTAAGTGCCCGCAGGAGTCTGTAGGAATCCGTGGGATTCTGTAAGGTTCTGGAGGGTTCTGCAGGGTTCCGTAGGGGCCCGTAGAGTTCCGTAGTGGCTGGTAAAGTTCCCTAGGGCCCTGTACCGTTCCGTAACTGCCTGCAATGGTCTTTAGGCTTCCGTAGGGGCTGGTAGGGTTCCATAAAGTTCCGTGGGGCACTGTGGGGTTTTGTATGGATTTGTAGGGTTCCATAGCGGCCTGCAGTGTTCTGTAAGTGCCCGCAGGTGTCTGTAGGGTTCCGTAGGGGTCTGTAGGGTTCCGTAGGCACCTGCAGTGTTCTGTAGGAGCCCATAGGGTTTTAGTGAGGTTCCGTTGTGTTGCTAAGGGTCTTGTAGAGTGCTGTCGGGTCCTGGAGTATTCTGTAGGGTTCCAGAGGGCCTCATAGGGTTCCGTCGAAATCTGTAGGGTTCCCTAGGGGCCCATAGAGTCCCGTAGATTGCCGTAGGGACCTGTAGGGTTGTGTAAGTGCTCGCAGGGGTTGGTAGGAGCTTGTAGGGTTCCATAAGTTTCCAGAGGGTTGTGTAGGGTTCCGTAGGGGCCTGTGGTGTTCCCTAAGGGCCTGTAGAGTCTCGTACGGTTCCGTAGGGGCCTGTGGTGTTCCCTAGGGGCCTGTAGAGTCTCGTACAGTTCCGTAGGGTCCTGTAGGTTTCCATAAGCGCCCGCAGAGGTCTGAAGGGGCCCGTACTGTTCCGTAAGGATCCATAGGGCTCCGTAGAGCTTCGTAGGTTCCCTAGAGGCCTCTGGAGTACCGCAGGAGCCAGTAGTGTTCTGTAGGGGCCCGTAGGGTTCCTTCCATAGGGGCTGGCAGTGTTCCGTAGGGTCCTCTAGGGTTGAGTAAGTGCCCGCAGGAGTCTGTAGGAATCCGTGGGATTCTGTAAGGTTCTGGAGGGTTCTGCAGGGTTCCGTAGGGGCCCGTAGAGTTCCATAGTGGCTGGTAAAGTTCCCTAGGGCCCTGTACCGTTCCGTAACTGCCTGCAAGGGACTTTAGGCTTCCGTAGGGGCTGGTAGGGTTCCATAAAGTTCCGTGGGTTCCTGCAGAGTTCTGCAAGTGCCCGCAAGGGCCTGTAGGGGCCCACAGTGTTTCTGCCAGGTTCCGTAGAGTTCCGTAGGGGCCATATTTTTCTGTAGTGGCTGGTAGTATTCTGTAGGGGTCTGTAGGTTTCCGTAGGCGCCTACAGTGTTCTGTAGGAGCCCATAGGGTTTTAGTGAGGTTCCGTTGTGTTGCTAAGGGTCTTGTAGAGTGCTGTCGGGTCCTGGAGTATTCTGTAGGGTTCCAGAGGGGCTCGTAGGGTTCCATCGAAATCTATAGGGTTCCCTAGGGGCCCATAGAGTCCCGTAGATTGCCGTAGGGACCTGTAGGGTTGTGTAAGTGCCCGCAGAAGTCTGTAGGAGTCTGTGGGATTCTGTAAGGTTCCGGAGGGTTCTGCAGGGTTCCGTAGGGGCCCGTAGAGTTCCGTAGTGGCTGGTAAAGTTCCGTAGGGCCCTGTGGGGTTCTGTATGGACCTGTAGGGTTCCGTAGGGGCCTGCAGGGTTCCGTAAGTGCCCGCAGGTGTCTGTAGGGTTCCGTAGGGGTCTCTAGGGTTCCGTAGGCACCTGCAGTGTTCTGTAGGAGCCCATAGGGTTTTAGTGAGGTTCTGTTGTGTTGCTAAGGGTCTTGTAGAGTGCTGTCGGGTCCTGGAGTATTCTGTAGGGTTCCAGAGGGCCTCCTAGGGTTCCATCGAAATCTATAGGGTTCCCTAGGGGCCCATAGAGTCCCGTAGATTGCCGTAGGGACCTGTAGGGTTGTGTAAGTGCTCGCAGGGGTTGGTAGGAGCTTGTAGGGTTCCATAAGTTTCCAGAGGGTTGTGTAGGGTTCCGTAGGGGCCTGTGGTGTTCCCTAGGGGCCTGTAGAGTCTCGTACAGATCCGTAGGGTCCTGTAGGTTTCCATAAGTGCCCGCAGAGGTCTGAAGGGGCCCGTACTGTTCCGTAAGGATCCATAGGGCTCCGTAGAGCTTCGTAGGTTCCCTAGAGGCCTCTGGAGTACCGCAGGAGCCAGTAGTGTTCTGTAGGGGCCCGTAGGGTTCCTTCCATAGGGGCTGGCAGTGTTCCGTAGGGGCCTGTAGGGTTGTGTAAGTGCCCGCAGAAGTCTGTAGGAGTCTGTGGGATTCTGTAAGGTTCCGGAGGGTTCTGCAGGGTTCCGTAGGGGCCCGTAGAGTTCCGTAGTGGCTGGTAAAGTTCCGTAGGGCCCTGTGGGGTTCTGTATGGACCTGTAGGGTTCCGTAGGGGCCTGCAGTGTTCTGTAAGTGCCCGTAGGTGTCTGTACGGGTCTGTAGGGTTCCGTAGGCACCTGCAGTATTCTGTAGGAGCCCATAGGGTTTTAGTGAGGTTCCGTTGTGTTGCTAAGGGTCTTGTAGAGTGCTGTCGGGTCCTGGAGTATTCTGTAGGGTTCCAGAGGGGCTCGTAGGGTTCCGTCGAAATCTGAAGGGTTCCCTAGGGGCCCGTAGAGTCCCATAGATTTCCGTAGGGGCCTGTAGGGTTGTGTAAGTGCCCGCAGGGGTTGGTAGGAGCTTGTAGGGTGCCATATGTTTCCGGAGGGATTTGTAGGGTTCCGTAGGGGCCTGTGGTGTTCCCTAGGGGCCTGTAGAGTCTCGTACAGATCCGTAGGGTCCTGTAGGTTTCCATAAGCGCCCGCAGAGGTCTGAATAGGCTCGTACTGTTCCGTAAGGATCCATAGGGCTCCGTAGAGGTTCGTAGGTTCCCTAGAGGCCTCTGGAGTACCGCAGGAGCCAGTAGTGTTCTGTAGGGGCCCGTAGGGTTCCTTCCATAGGAGCTGGCAGTGTTCCGTAGGGTCCTCTAGGGTTGAGTAAGTGCCCGCAGGAGTCTGTAGGAATCCGTGGGATTCTGTAAGGTTCTGCAGGGTTCTGTAGGGACCCGTAGAGTTCCGTAGTGGCTGGTAAAGTTACCTAGGGCCCTGTACCGTTCCGTAACTGCCTGCAAGGGTCTTTAGGCTTCCGTAGGGGCTGGTAGGGTTCCATAAAGTTCCGTGGGGCACTGTGGGGTTTTGTATGGATTTGTAGGGTTCCATAGCGGCCTGCAGTGTTCTGTAAGTGCCCGCAGGTGTCTGTAGGGTTCCGTAGGGGTCTGTAGGGTTCCGTAGGCACCTGCAGTGTTCTGTAGGAGCCCATAGGGTTTTAGTGAGGTTCCGTTGTGTTGCTAAGGGTCTTGTAGAGTGCTGTCGGGTCCTGGAGTATTCTGTAGGGTTCCAGAGGGCCTCATAGGGTTCCGTCGAAATCTGTAGGGTTCCCTAGGGGCCCATAGAGTCCCGTAGATTGCCGTAGGGACCTGTAGGGTTGTGTAAGTGCTCGCAGGGGTTGGTAGGAGCTTGTAGGGTTCCATAAGTTTCCAGAGGGTTGTGTAGGGTTCCGTAGGGGCCTGTGGTGTTCCCTAAGGGCCTGTAGAGTCTCGTACGGTTCCGTAGGGGCCTGTGGTGTTCCCTAGGGGCCTGTAGAGTCTCGTACAGTTCCGTAGGGTCCTGTAGGTTTCCATAAGCGCCCGCAGAGGTCTGAAGGGGCCCGTACTGTTCCGTAAGGATCCATAGGGCTCCGTAGAGCTTCGTAGGTTCCCTAGAGGCCTCTGGAGTACCGCAGGAGCCAGTAGTGTTCTGTAGGGGCCCGTAGGGTTCCTTCCATAGGAGCTGGCAGTGTTCCGTAGGGTCCTCTAGGGTTGAGTAAGTGCCCGCAGGAGTCTGTAGGAATCCGTGGGATTCTGTAAGGTTCTGCAGGGTTCTGCAGGGTTCCGTAGGGGCCCGTAGAGTTCCATAGTGGCTGGTAAAGTTCTGTAGGGCCCTGTACCGTTCCGTAACTGCCTGCAAGGGACTTTAGGCTTCCGTAGGGGCTGGTAGGGTTCCATAAAGTTCCGTGGGTTCCTGCAGAGTTCTGCAAGTGCCCGCAAGGGCCTGTAGGGGCCCACAGTGTTTCTGCCAGGTTCCGTAGAGTTCCGTAGGGGCCATATTTTTCTGTAGTGGCTGGTAGTATTCTGTAGGGGTCTGTAGGTTTCCGTAGGCGCCTACAGTGTTCTGTAGGAGCCCATAGGGTTTTAGTGAGGTTCCGTTGTGTTGCTAAGGGTCTTGTAGAGTGCTGTCGGGTCCTGGAGTATTCTGTAGGGTTCCAGAGGGGCTCGTAGGGTTCCATCGAAATCTATAGGGTTCCCTAGGGGCCCATAGAGTCCCGTAGATTGCCGTAGGGACCTGTAGGGTTGTGTAAGTGCCCGCAGAAGTCTGTAGGAGTCTGTGGGATTCTGTAAGGTTCCGGAGGGTTCTGCAGGGTTCCGTAGGGGCCCGTAGAGTTCCGTAGTGGCTGGTAAAGTTCCGTAGGGCCCTGTGGGGTTCTGTATGGACCTGTAGGGTTCCGTAGGGGCCTGCAGGGTTCCGTAAGTGCCCGCAGGTGTCTGTAGGGTTCCGTAGGGGTCTCTAGGGTTCCGTAGGCACCTGCAGTGTTCTGTAGGAGCCCATAGGGTTTTAGTGAGGTTCTGTTGTGTTGCTAAGGGTCTTGTAGAGTGCTGTCGGGTCCTGGAGTATTCTGTAGGGTTCCAGAGGGCCTCCTAGGGTTCCATCGAAATCTATAGGGTTCCCTAGGGGCCCATAGAGTCCCGTAGATTTCCGTAGGGACCTGTAGGGTTGTGTAAGTGCTCGCAGGGGTTGGTAGGAGCTTGTAGGGTTCCATATGTTTCCAGAGGGTTGTGTAGGGTTCCGTAGGGGCCTGTGGTGTTCCCTAGGGGCCTGTAGAGTCTCGTACAGTTCCGTAGGGGCCTGTAGGTTTCCATAAGTGCCCGCAGAGGTCTGAAGGGGCCCGTACTGTTCCGTAAGGATCCATAGGGCTCCGTAGAGCTTCGTAGGTTCCCTAGAGGCCTCTGGAGTACCGCAGGAGCCAGTAGTGTTCTGTAGGGGCCCGTAGGGTTCCTTCCATAGGGGCTGGCAGTGTTCCGTAGGGGCTTGTAGGGTTGTGTAAGTGCCCGCAGAAGTCTGTAGGAGTCTGTGGGATTCTGTAAGGTTCCGGAGGGTTCTGCAGGGTTCCGTAGGGGCCCGTAGAGTTCCATAGTGGCTGGTAAAGTTCCGTAGGGCCCTGTGGGGTTCTGTATGGACCTGTAGGGTTCCATAGGGGCCTGCAGTGTTCTGTAAGTGCCCGTAGGTGTCTGTACGGGTCTGTAGGGTTCCGTAGGCACCTGCAGTATTCTGTAGGAGCCCATAGGGTTTTAGTGAGGTTCCGTTGTGTTGCTAAGGGTCTTGTAGAGTGCTGTCGGGTCCTGGAGTATTCTGTAGGGTTCCAGAGGGGCTCGTAGGGTTCCGTCGAAATCTGTAGGGTTCCCTAGGGGCCCGTAGAGTCCCATAGATTTCCATAGGGGCCTGTAGGGTTGTGTAAGTGCCCGCAGGGGTTGGTAGGAGCTTGTAGGGTGCCATATGTTTCCGGAGGGATTTGTAGGGTTCCGTAGGGGCCTGTGGTGTTCCCTAGGGGCCTGTAGAGTCTCGTACAGATCCGTAGGGTCCTGTAGGTTTCCATAAGCGCCCGCAGAGGTCTGAAGGGGCCCGTACTGTTCCGTAAGGATCCATAGGGTTGCGTAGAGCTTCGTAGGTTCCCTAGAGGCCTCTGGAGTACCGCAGGAGCCAGTAGTGTTCTGTAGGCGCCCGTAGGGTTCCTTCCATAGGGGCTGGCAGTGCGCCGTAGGGGCCTGTAGGGTTGTTTAAGTGCCCGCAGAAGTCTGTAGGAGTCTGTGGTATTCTGTAAGGTTCTGGAGGGTTCTGCAGGGTTCCGTAGGGGCCCGTAGAGTTCCGTAGTGGCTGGTAAAGTTCCCTAGGGCCCTGTACCGTTCTGTAACTGCCTGCAAGGGTCTTTAGGCTTCCGTAGGGGCTGGTAGGGTTCCATAAAGCTCCGTGGGGCACTGTGGGGTTCTGTATGGATTTGTAGGGTTCCATAGCGGCCTGCAGTGTTCTGTAAGTGCCCGCAGGTGTCTGTAGGGTTCCGTAGGGGTCTGTAGGGTTCCGTAGGCACCTGCAGTGTTCTGTAGGAGCCCATAGGGTTTTAGTGAGGTTCTGTTGTGTTGCTAAGGGTCTTGTAGAGTGCTGTCGGGTCCTGGAGTATTCTGTAGGGTTCCAGAGGGGCTCGTAGGGTTCCATCGAAATCTATAGGGTTCCCTAGGGGCCCATAGAGTCCCGTAGATTTCCGTAGGGGCCTGTAGGGTTGTGTAAGTGCCCGCAGAAGTCTGTAGGAGTCTGTGGGATTCTGTAAGGTTCTGGAGGGTTCTGCAGGGTTCCGTAGGGGCCCGTAGAGTTCCGTAGTGGCTGGTAAAGTTCCGTAGGGCCCTGTGGGGTTCTGTATGAACCTGTAGGGTTCCGTCGAAATCTGAAGGGTTCCCTAGGGGCCCATAGAGTCCCGTAGATTGCCGTAGGGACCTGTAGGGTTGTGTAAGTGCTCGCAGGGGTTGGTAGGAGCTTGTAGGGTTCCATAAGTTTCCAGAGGGTTGTGTAGGGTTCCGTAGGGGCCTGTGGTGTTCCCTAGGGGCCTGTAGAGTCTCGTACGGTTCCGTAGGGGCCTGTGGTGTTCCCTAGGGGCCTGTAGAGTCTCTTACAGTTCCGTAGGGTCCTGTAGGTTTCCATAAGTGCCCGCAGAGGTCTGAAGGGGCCCGTACTGTTCTGTAAGGATCCATAGGGCTCCGTAGAGCTTCGTAGGTTTCCTAGAGGCCTGTAGAGTACCGCAGGAGCCAGTAGTGTTCTGTAGGGGCCCGTAGGGTTCTTTCCATAGGGGCTGGCAGTGTTCCGTAGGGGCCTCTAGGATTGTGTAAGTGCCCGCAGGAGTCTGTGGGATTCTGTAAGGTTCCGGAGGGTTCTGCAGGCTTCCGTAGGGGCCCGTAGAGTTCCGTAGTGGCTGGTAAAGTTCCCTAGGGCCCTGTACCATTCCATAACTGCCTGCAAGGGTCTTTAGGCTTCCGTAGGGGCTGGAAGGGTTCCATAAAGTTCCGTGGGTTCCTGCAGAATTCTGCAAGTGCCCGCAAGGGCCTGTAGGGGCGCACAGTGTTTCTGTCAGGTTCCGTAGAGTTCCGTAGGGGCCATAGGTTTCTGTAGTGGCTGGTAGTATTCCGTCTGTAGGTTTCCGTAGGCACCTGCAGTGTTCTGTAGGAGCCCATAGGGTTTTAGTGAGGTTCCGTTGTGTTGCTAAGGGTCTTGTAGAGTGCTGTCGGGTCCTGGAGTATTCTGTAGGGTTCCAGAGGGCCTCCTAGGGTTCCATCGAAATCTATAGGGTTCCCTAGGGGCCCATAGAGTCCCGTAGATTTCCGTAGGGACCTGTAGGGTTGTGTAAGTGCCCGCAGAAGTCTGTAGGAGTCTGTGGGATTCTGTCAGATTCCGGAGGGTTCTGCAGGGTTCCGTAGGGACCCGTAGAGTTCCATAGTGGCTGGTAAAGTTCCGTAGGGCCCTGTGGGGTTCTGTATGGACCTGTAGGGTTCCGTAGGGGCCTGCAGTGTTCTGTAAGTGCCCGTAGGTGTCTGTACGGGTCTGTAGGGTTCCGTAGGCACCTGCAGTGTTCTGTAGGAGCCCATAGGGTTTTAGTGAGGTTCCGTTGTGTTGCTAAGGGTCTTGTAGAGTGCTGTCGGGTCCTGGAGTATTCTGTAGGGTTCCAGAGGGGCTGGTAGGGTTCCGTCGAAATCTGAAGGGTTCCCTAGGGGCCCATAGAGTCCCGTAGATTTCCATAGGGACCTGTAGGGTTGTGTAAGTGCCCGCAGGGGTTGGTAGGAGCTTGTAGGGTTCCATAAGTTTCCAGAGAGTTGTGTAGGGTTCCGTAGGGGCCTGTGGTGTTCCCTAAGGGCCTGTAGAGTCTCGTACGGTTCCGTAGGGGCCTGTGGTGTTCCCTAGGGCCCTGAAGAGTCTGTAGTTTGCCCGGTGGCAGTCGCCGGCGCTGGGTGGTAGCGCGTCGAGCTCGGGAGATCGCCTGGCGGCAACCCGACGCGCAGTGTCAACGAGAGGCGATACCGGGAGAGCGCTCGGCGGCACCTGGAGGCGCACGGTGGTAGTGCGGCGAGCTCGGCAGAGCGCCCGGCGGCACCCCGAGGAGCGGGATGAGCGTGCGTCGGGTCGACCGGACGCACAGCGGCACCTGGAGGCGCACGGTGGTAGTGCGGCGAGCTCGGCAGAGCGCCCGGCGGCACCCCGAGCACCGTGGTGAAGGAGCGGCGATATCGGGAGAGCGCTCGGCCGCACTCGGAGGCGCGCAGTGGTACCGCGGCCAGATCCCGAGAGCACCCAGCGGTACTCGCATGCGCAGGGTGGAGCGCGACGAGCTCGGGAGAGCGTCCCGCGGCACCCCGAGGAGCAGGATGAGCGTGCGTCGGGTTGACCGGACGCACAGCGGCACCTGGAGGCGCACGGTGGTAGTGCGGCAAGCTCGGGAGAGCGCCCGGCTGCACCCAGACAAGCGGGGTGAAAGAGCGGCGATATCGGGAGAGCGCTCAGCGGCACTCGGAGGCGCGCGGTGGTACCGCTGCGAGCGCGGCTGATCTCCCGGCGGCACCCCGAGCACCGTGGTGAAGGTGACGCGCGGAAACAAACATTACAACTCGCAGAGCGTTATAAAGCAGGTATGTTTATTGCAGCGCTGGGTGCAAGGGGGATTTCTCCGCCAAACTTGTACACCGGTTTGTGAAGCAAGCGTCCATTTATGGTAAAAAGCATACATATTCATTATGGTGGGCAGGTTATTAAAATTAAAGGCGTTACTATTCTAATTATTTCCAAGAACTCATTATCAAAAATCTCCTCCCCTGTCCTGACCAGATGGACACCTTTCCCAGACAGTTAGGTTCCTTCTCAGCACCTCCTTAGCATGCAGCTGCTCCCGCTATCTTATACACAAAGCCATTTCTTTATCTTGGAATTCTGGGGCCCCGAGCTTTTGTTCTTTCCCAGACTGTAATACATCCGCACTAACAAACTGTAACCGTTCGTTTTCTGAATCAAAGGAGCGGCGATATCGGGAGAGCGCTCGGCGGCACCCGGAGGCGCGCTGTGGTACCGCGGCAAGATCCCGAGACCACCCAGAGGCACTCACATGCGCAGGGTGGAGCGCGACGAGCTCGGGAGAGCGCCCGGCGGCACCCCGAGGAGCGGGATGAGCGTGCGTCGGGTCGACCGGACGCACAGCGGCACCTCGAGGCGCACGGTGGTAGTGCGGCAAGCTCGGGAAAGCGCCCGGCGGCACCCAGACAAGCAGGGTGAAGGAGCGGCGATATCGGGAGAGCGTTCAGCGGCACACGGAGGCACGCGGTGGTACCGCTGTGAGCTCGGCAGTGCGCCCGGCGGCACCCCGAGCACTGTGGTGAAGGAGCGGCGATATCGGGAGAGCGCCTGGCGGCACCCCGACGTGCGGGGTCAACGAGTGGCAATACCGGGAGAGCGCTCGGCGGCACTCGGAGGCGCACGGTGGTACCGCGGCGAGATCCCGAGAGCACCCAGCGGCACTCACATGCGCAGGGTGGAGCGCGAAGAGCTCGGGAGAGCACCCGGCGGCACCCCGAGGAGCGGGATGAGCGTGCGTCGGGTCGACCGGACGCAGAGCGGCACCCGGAAGCTCACGGTGGTAGCGCGGCGAGCTCGGAAGAGCCCCGCAGCACCCCGAAGAGCGGGGTGAAGGATCGGCGTGGTCAGGAGGAGGCGGAGCGACAGCCGGAGGCGCAGGGTGGTAGCGCGGTGAGCTCGGACAGTGCCCGGCGGCACCCCGAAGAGCGCGCTGAGGGCACGGGTGAGTCGGACGAGGACTCGTCGGCACCCCGAAGGGCGGGGGGAGCGGCTCGGGCAGGTGGGACGTGCGCCCGTCACCATCCCGAGGGGTGGGTTAAGGCTCGGCGGGATCGAGTTGGCGCCCGACGGCACCCGGAGGGGTGGGATGAGGGTGCGTCGGGGTTGGGAGGATGCGCAGCGACACCCGGAGGCGCAGAGCGGTAGCGCAGCAAGCTCGGCAGAGCGCCCGGAGGCACCCTGCCGAGCGGGGTGTATATACGGAGCGGTTGGAAGGCGCACTGCGACACCTGGAGGAGCACGGTAGTAGCGCGGCGAGCTCGGGAGAGCCCCGCATCACCCTGAAGAGCGGGGTGATGAATCGGCGTGGTCGGGAGGACGCGCAGCAACACGCAGAGGCGCACGCTGGTACAACGGCGACCTCGGACAATGGTTCCAGAGCTCGGGACTCTGTAGGGTTCCAGAGGGGCTCGTAGGGTTCCGTCGAAATCTGTAGGGTTCCCTAGGGGCCCATAGAGTCCCGTAGATTGCCGTAGGGACCTGTAGGGTTGTGTAAGTGCCCGCAGGGGTTGGTAGGAGCCTGTAGGGTTCCATAAGTTTCCAGAGGGTTGTGTAGGGTTCCGTAGGAGTCTGTGGTGTTCCCTAGGGGCCTCTAGAGTCTCGTACGGTTCCGTAGGGGCCTGTAGTGTTCCCTAGGGGCCTGTAGAGTCTCGTACAGTTCCGTAGGGTCCTGTAGGTTTCCATAAGCGCCCGCAGAGGTCTGAAGGGGCCCGTCCTGTTCCGTAAGGATCCACAGGGCTCCGTAGAGCTTCGTAGGTTTCCTAGAGGCCTGTAGAGTACCGCAGGAGCCAGTAGTGTTCTGTGGGGGCCCGTAGGGTTCTTTCCATAGGGGCTGGCAGTGTTCCGTAGGGGCCTCTAGGATTGTGTAAGTGCCCGCAGGAGTCTGTGGGATTCTGTAAGGTTCCGGAGGGTTCTGCAGGGTTCCGTAGGGGCCCGTAGAGTTCCGTAGTGGCTGGTAAAGTTCCCTAGGGCCCTGTACCATTCCATAACTGCCTGCAAGGGTCTTTAGGCTTCCGTAGGGGCTGGTAGGGTTCCATAAAGTTCCGTGGGTTCCTGCAGAATTCTGCAAGTGCCCGCAAGGGCCTGTAGGGGCGCACAGTGTTTCTGTCAGGTTCCGTAGAGTTCCGTAGGGGCCATAGGTTTCCGTAGTGGCTGGTAGTATTCCGTCTGTAGGTTTCCGTAGGCACCTGCAGTGTTCTGTAGGAGCCCATAGGGTTTTAGTGAGGTTCCGTTGTGTTGCTAAGGGTCTTGTAGAGTGCTGTCGGGTCCTGGAGTATTCTGTAGGGTTCCAGAGGGCCTCCTAGGGTTCCATCGAAATCTATAGGGTTCCCTAGGGGCCCATAGAGTCCCGTAGATTTCCGTAGGGACCTGTAGGGTTGTGTAAGTGCCCGCAGAAGTCTGTAGGAGTCTGTGGGATTCTGTAAGGTTCTGGAGGGTTCTGCAGGGTTCCATAGGGACCCGTAGAGTTCCGCAGTGGCTGGTAAAGTTCCGTAGGGCCCTGTGGGGTTCTGTATGGACCTGTAGGGTTCCGTAGGGGCCTGCAGGGTTCTGTAAGTGCCCGCAGGTGTCTGTAGGGTTCCGTAGGGGTCTCTAGGGTTCCGTAGGCACCTGCAGTGTTCTGTAGGAGCCCATAGGGTTTTAGTGAGGTTCCGTTGTGTTGCTAAGGGTCTTGTAGAGTGCTGTCGGGTCCTGGAGTATTCTGTAGGGTTCCAGAGGGGCTGGTAGGGTTCCGTCGAAATCTGAAGGGTTCCCTAGGGGCCCGTAGAGTCCCATAGATTTCCGTAGGGGCCTGTAGGGTTGTGTAAGTGCCCGCAGGGGTTGGTAGGAGCTTGTAGGGTTCCATAAGTTTCCAGAGAGTTGTGTAGGGTTCCGTAGGGGCCTGTGGTGTTCCCTAAGGGCCTGTAGAGTCTCGTACGGTTCCGTAGGGGCCTGTGGTGTTCCCTAGGGCCCTGAAGAGTCTGTAGTTTGCCCGGTGGCAGTCGCCGGCGCTGGGTGGTAGCGCGTCGAGCTCGGGAGATCGCCTGGCGGCAACCCGACGCGCAGTGTCAACGAGAGGCGATACCGGGAGAGCGCTCGGCGGCACCTGGAGGCGCACGGTGGTAGTGCGGCGAGCTCGGCAGAGCGCCCGGCGGCACCCCGAGGAGCGGGATGAGCGTGCGTCGGGTCGACCGGACGCACAGTGGCACCTGGAGGCGCACGGTGGTAGTGCGGCGAGCTCGGCAGAGCGCCCGGCGGCACCCCGAGCACCGTGGTGAAGGAGCGGCGATATCGGGAGAGCGCTCGGCCGCACTCGGAGGCGCGCAGTGGTACCGCGGCCAGATCCCGAGAGCACCCAGCGGTACTCGCATGCGCAGGGTGGAGCGCGACGAGCTCGGGAGAGCGTCCCGCGGCACCCCGAGGAGCAGGATGAGCGTGCGTCGGGTTGACCGGACGCACAGCGGCACCTGGAGGCGCACGGTGGTAGTGCGGCAAGCTCGGGAGAGCGCCCGGCTGCACCCAGACAAGCGGGGTGAAAGAGCGGCGATATCGGGAGAGCGCTCAGCGGCACTCGGAGGCGCGCGGTGGTACCGCTGCGAGCGCGGCTGATCTCCCGGCGGCACCCCGAGCACCGTGGTGAAGGTGACGCGCGGAAAGAAACATTACAACTCACAGAGAGTTATAAAGCAGGTATGTTTATTGCAGCGCTGGGTGCAAGGGGGATTTCTCCGCCAAACTTGTACACCGGTTTGTGAAGCAAGCGTCCATTTATGGTAAAAAGCATACATATTCATTATGGTGGGCAGGTTATTAAAATTAAAGGCGTTACTATTCTAATTATTTCCAAGAACTCATTATCAAAAATCTCCTCCCCTGTCCTGACCAGATGGACACCTTTCCCAGACAGTTAGGTTCCTTCTCAGCACCTCCTTAGCATGCAGCTGCTCCCGCTATCTTATACACAAAGCCATTTCTTTATCTTGGAATTCTGGGGCCCCGAGCTTTTGTTCTTTCCCAGACTGTAATACATCCGCACTAACAAACTGTAACCGTTCGTTTTCTGAATCAAAGGAGCGGAGATATTGGGAGAGCGCTCGGCGGCACTCGGAGGCGCGCTGTGGTACCGCGGCAAGATCCCGAGACCACCCAGAGGCACTCGCATGCGCAGGGTGGAGCGCGACGAGCTCGGGAGAGCGCCCGGTGGCACCCCGAGGAGCGGGATGACCGTGCGTCGGGTCGACCGGACGCACAGCGGCACCTCGAGGCGCACGGTGGTAGTGCGGCAAGCTCGGGAAAGCGCCCGGCGGCACCCAGACAAGCAGGGTGAAGGAGCGGCGATATCGGGAGAGCGCTCAGCGGCACTCGGAGGCGCACGGTGGTACCGCGGCGAGATCCCGAGAGCACCCAGCGGCACTCACATGCGCAGGGTGGAGCGCGAAGAGCTCGGGAGAGCACCCGGCGGCACCCCGAGGAGCGGGATGAGCGTGCGTCAGGTCGACCGGACGCACAGCGGCACCCGGAAGCTCACGGTGGTAGCGCGGCGAGCTCGGAAGAGCCCCGCAGCACCCCGAAGAGCGGGGTGAAGGATCGGCGTGGTCAGGAGGAGGCGGAGCGACAGCCGGAGGCGCAGGGTGGTAGCGCGGTGAGCTCGGACAGTGCCCGGCGGCACCCCGAAGAGCGCGCTGAGGGCACGGGTGAGTCGGACGAGGACTCGTCAGCACCCCGAAGGGCGGGGGGAGCGGCTCGGGCAGGTGGGACGTGCGCCCGTCACCATCCCGAGGGGTGGGTTAAGGCTCGGCGGGATCGAGTTGGCGCCCGACGGCACCCGGAGGGGTGGGATGAGGGTGCGTCGGGGTTGGGAGGATGCGCAGCGACACCCGGAGGCGCAGAGCGGTAGCGCAGCAAGCTCGGCAGAGCGCCCGGAGGCACCCTGCCGAGCGGGGTGTATATACGGAGCGGTTGGAAGGCGCACTGCGACACCTGGAGGAGCACGGTAGTAGCGCGGCGAGCTCGGGAGAGCCCCGCATCACCCTGAAGAGCGGGGTGATGAATCGGCGTGGTCGGGAGGACGCGCAGCAACACGCAGAGGCGCACGCTGGTACAACGGCGACCTCGGACAATGGTTCCAGAGCTCGGGACTCTGTAGGGTTCCAGAGGGGCTCGTAGGGTTCCGTCGAAATCTGTAGGGTTCCCTAGGGGCCCATAGAGTCCCGTAGATTGCCGTAGGGACCTGTAGGGTTGTGTAAGTGCCCGCAGGGGTTGGTAGGAGCCTGTAGGGTTCCATAAGTTTCCAGAGGGTTGTGTAGGGTTCCATAGGAGTCTGTGGTGTTCCCTAGGGGCCTCTAGAGTCTCGTACGGTTCCGTAGGGGCCTGTAGTGTTCCCTAGGGGCCTGTAGAGTCTCGTACAGTTCCGTAGGGTCCTGTAGGTTTCCATAAGCGCCCGCAGAGGTCTGAAGGGGCCCGTACTGTGCCGTAAGGATCCATAGGGTTCCGTAGAGCTTCGTAGGTTCCCTAGAGGCCTGTGGAGTACCGCAGGAGCCAGTAGTGTTCTGTAGGGGCCCGTAGGGTTCCTTCCATAGGAGCTGGCAGTGTTCCGTAGGGTCCTCTAGGGTTGAGTAAGTGCCCGCAGGAGTCTGTAGGAATCCGTGGGATTCTGTAAGGTTCTGGAGGGTTCTGCAGGGTTCCGTAGGGGCCCGTAGAGTTCCGTAGTGGCTGGTAAAGTTCCGTAGGGCCCTGTGGGGTTCTGTATGGACGTGTAGGGTTCCGTAGGGGCCTGCAGTGTTCTGTAAGTGCCCGTAGGTGTCTGTACGGGTCTGTAGGGTTCCGTAGGCACCTGCAGTGTTCTGTAGGAGCCCATAGGGTTTTAGTGAGGTTCCGTTGTGTTGCTAAGGGTCTTGTAGAGTGCTGTCGGGTCCTGGAGTATTCTGTAGGGTTCCAGAGGGCCTTGTAGGGTTCCGTCGAAATCTGAAGGGTTCCCTAGGGGCCTGTAGAGTCCCGTAGATTTCCGTAGGGGCCTGTAGGGTTGTGTAAGTGCCCGCAGGGGTTGGTAGGAGCTTGTAGGGTGCCATATGTTTCCGGAGGGTTGTGTAGGGTTCCGCAGGGGCCTGTGGTGTTCCCTAGGGGCCTGTAGAGTCTCGTACAGTTCCGTAGGGTCCTGTAGGTTTCCATAAGCGCCCGCAGAGGTCTGAAGGGGCCCATACTGTTCCGTAAGGATCCATAGGGTTCCGTAGAGCTTCGTAGGTTCCCTAGAGGCCTCTGGAGTACCGCAGGAGCCAGTAGTGTTCTGTAGGGGCCCGTAGGTTTCTTTCCATAGGGGCTGGCAGTATTGCGTAAGGGCCTGTACGGTTGTGTAAGTGCCCGCAGAAGTCTGTAGGAGTCTGTGGGATTCTGTAAGGTTCTGGAGGGTTCTGCAGGGTTCCATCGGGACCCGTAGAGTTCCGCAGTGGCTGGTAAAGTTCCGTAGGGCCCTGTGGGGTTCTGTATGGACCTGTAGGGTTCCGTAGGGGCCTGCAGGGTTCCGTAAGTGCCCGCAGGTGTCTGTAGGGTTCCGTAGGGGTCTCTAGGGTTCCGTAGGCACCTGCAGTGTTCTGTAGGAGCCCATAGGGTTTTAGTGAGGTTCCGTTGTGTTGCTAAGGGTCTTGTAGAGTGCTGTCGGGTCCTGGAGTATTCTGTAGGGTTCCAGAGGGGCTGGTAGGGTTCCGTCGAAATCTGAAGGGTTCCCTAGGGGCCCGTAGAGTCCCATAGATTTCCGTAGGGACCTGTAGGGTTATGAAAGTGCCCGCAGGGGTTGGTAGGAGCTTGTAGGGTGCCATATGTTTCCGGAGGGTTGTGTAGGGTTCCGTAGGGGCCTGTGGTGTTCCCTAGGGGCCTGTAGAGTCTCGTACAGTTCCGTAGGGTCCTGTAGGTTTCCATAAGCGCCCGCAGAGGTCTGAAGGGGCCCGTACTGTTCCGTAAGGATCCATAGGGTTCCGTAGAGCTTCGTAGGTTCCCTAGAGGCCTGTGGAGTACCGCAGGAGCCAGTAGTGTTCCGTAGGGTCCTCTAGGGTTGAGTAAGTGCCCGCAGGAGTCTGTAGGAATCCGTGGGATTCTGTAAGGTTCTGGAGGGTTCTGCAGGGTTCCGTAGGGGCCCCTAGAGTTCCGTAGTGGCTGGTAAAGTTCCGTAGGGCCCTGTGGGGTTCTGTATGGACCTGTAGGGTTCCATAGGGGCCTGCAGTGTTCTGTAAGTGCCCGTAGGTGTCTGTACGGGTCTGTAGGGTTCCGTAGGCACCTACAGTGTTCTGTAGGAGCCCATAGGGTTTTAGTGAGGTTCCGTTGTGTTGCTAAGGGTCTTGTAGAGTTCTGTCGGGTCCTGGAGTATTCTGTAGGGTTCCAGAGGGCCTTGTAGGGTTCCGTCGAAATCTGAAGGGTTCCCTAGGGGCCCGTAGAGTCCCATAGATTTCCGTAGGGGCCTGTAGGGTTGTTTAAGTGCCCGCAGAAGTCTGTAGGAGTCTGTGGGATTCTGTCAGATTCCGGAGGGTTCTGCAGAGTTCCGTAGGGACCCGTAGAGTTCCATAGTGGCTGGTAAAGTTCCGTAGGGCCCTGTGGGGTTCTGTATGGACCTGTAGGGTTCCGTAGGGGCCTGCAGTGTTCTGTAAGTGCCCGTAGGTGTCTGTACGGGTCTGTAGGGTTCCGTAGGCACCTGCAGTGTTCTGTAGGAGCCCATAGGGTTTTAGTGAGGTTCCGTTGTGTTGCTAAGGGTCTTGTAGAGTGCTGTCGGGTCCTGGAGTATTCTGTAGGGTTCCAGAGGGGCTGGTAGGGTTCCGTCGAAATCTGAAGGGTTCCCTAGGGGCCCGTAGAGTCCCGTAGATTGCCGTAGGGGCCTGTAGGGTTATGTAAGTGCCCGCAGGGGTTGGTAGGAGCTTGTAGGGTGCCATATGTTTCCGGAGGGTTCTGTAGGGTTCCGTAGGGGCCTGTGGTGTTCCCTAGGGGCCTGTAGAGTCTCGTACAGTTCCGTAGGGTCCTGTAGGTTTCCATAAGCGCCCGCAGAGGTCTGAAGGGGCCCGTACTGTGCCGTAAGGATCCATAGGGTTCCGTAGAGCTTCGTAGGTTCCCTAGAGGCCTCTGGAGTACCGCAGGAGCCAGTAGTGTTCCGTAGGATCCTCTAGGGTTGAGTAAGTGCCCGCAGGAGTCTGTAGGAATCCGTGGGATTCTGTAAGGTTCTGGAGGGTTCTGCAGGGTTCCGTAGGGGCCCGTAGAGTTCCGTAGTGGCTGGTAAAGTTCCCTAGGGCCCTGTACCGTTCCGTAACTGCCTGCAATGGTCTTTAGGCTTCCGTAAGGGCTGGTAGGGTTCCATAAAGTTCCGTGGGTTCCTGCAGAGTTCTGCAAGTGCCCGCAAGGGCCAGTAGGGGCCCACAGTGTTTCTGCCAGGTTCCGTAGAGTTCCGTAGGGGCCATATTTTTCTGTAGTGACTGGTAGTGTTCTGTAGGGGTCTGTAGGTTTCCGTAGGCACCTACAGTGTTCTGTAGGAGCCCATAGGGTTTTAGTGAGGTTCCGTTGTGTTGCTAAGGGTCTTGTAGAGTGCTGTCGGGTCCTGGAGTATTCTGTAGGGTTCCAGAGGGGCTCGTAGGGTTCCGTCGAAATCTGTAGGGTTCCCTAGGGGCCCGTAGAGTCCCGTAGATTTCCGTAGGGACCTGTAGGGTTGTGTAAGTGCCCGCAGGGGTTGGTAGGAGCTTGTAGGGTTCCATAAGTTTCCAGAGAGTTGTGTAGGGTTCCGTAGGGGCCTGTGGTGTTCCCTAAGGGCCTGTAGAGTCTCGTACAGTTCCCTAGGGGCCTGTGGTGTTCCCTAGGGCCCTGAAGAGTCTGTAGTTTGCCCGGTGGCAGTCGCCGGCGCTGGGTGGTAGCGCGTCGAGCTCGGGAGATCGCCTGGCGGCAACCCGACGCGCAGTGTCAACGAGAGGCGATACCGGGAGAGCGCTCGGCGGCACCTGGAGGCGCACGGTGGTAGTGCGGCGAGCTCGGCAGAGCGCCCGGCGGCACCCCGAGGAGCGGGATGAGCGTGCGTCGGGTCGACCGGACGCACAGTGGCACCTGGAGGCGCACGGTGGTAGTGCGGCGAGCTCGGCAGAGCGCCCGGCGGCACCCCGAGCACCGTGGTGAAGGAGCGGCGATATCGGGAGAGCGCTCGGCCGCACTCGGAGGCGCGCAGTGGTACCGCGGCCAGATCCCGAGAGCACCCAGCGGTACTCGCATGCGCAGGGTGGAGCGCGACGAGCTCGGGAGAGCGTCCCGCGGCACCCCGAGGAGCAGGATGAGCGTGCGTCGGGTTGACCGGACGCACAGCGGCACCTGGAGGCGCACGGTGGTAGTGCGGCAAGCTCGGGAGAGCGCCCGGCTGCACCCAGACAAGCGGGGTGAAAGAGCGGCGATATCGGGAGAGCGCTCAGCGGCACTCGGAGGCGCGCGGTGGTACCGCTGCGAGCGCGGCTGATCTCCCGGCGGCACCCCGAGCACCGTGGTGAAGGTGACGCGCGGAAACAAACATTACAACTCACAGAGAGTTATAAAGCAGGTATGTTTATTGCAGCGCTGGGTGCAAGGGGGATTTCTCCGCCAAACTTGTACACCGGTTTGTGAAGCAAGCGTCCATTTATGGTAAAAAGCATACATATTCATTATGGTGGGCAGGTTATTAAAATTAAAGGCGTTACTATTCTAATTATTTCCAAGAACTCATTATCAAAAATCTCCTCCCCTGTCCTGACCAGATGGACACCTTTCCCAGACAGTTAGGTTCCTTCTCAGCACCTCCTTAGCATGCAGCTGCTCCCGCTATCTTATACACAAAGCCATTTCTTTATCTTGGAATTCTGGGGCCCCGAGCTTTTGTTCTTTCCCAGACTGTAATACATCCGCACTAACAAACTGTAACCGTTCGTTTTCTGAATCAAAGGAGCGGAGATATTGGGAGAGCGCTCGGCGGCACTCGGAGGCGCGCTGTGGTACCGCGGCAAGATCCCGAGACCACCCAGAGGCACTCGCATGCGCAGGGTGGAGCGCGACGAGCTCGGGAGAGCGCCCGGTGGCACCCCGAGGAGCGGGATGACCGTGCGTCGGGTCGACCGGACGCACAGCGGCACCTCGAGGCGCACGGTGGTAGTGCGGCAAGCTCGGGAAAGCGCCCGGCGGCACCCAGACAAGCAGGGTGAAGGAGCGGCGATATCGGGAGAGTGCTCAGCGGCACTCGGAGGCGCACGGTGGTACCGCGGCGAGATCCCGAGAGCACCCAGCGGCACTCACATGCGCAGGGTGGAGCGCGAAGAGCTCGGGAGAGCACCCGGCGGCACCCCGAGGAGCGGGATGAGCGTGCGTCAGGTCGACCGGACGCACAGCGGCACCCGGAAGCTCACGGTGGTAGCGCGGCGAGCTCGGAAGAGCCCCGCAGCACCCCGAAGAGCGGGGTGAAGGATCGGCGTGGTCAGGAGGAGGCGGAGCGACAGCCGGAGGCGCAGGGTGGTAGCGCGGTGAGCTCGGACAGTGCCCGGCGGCACCCCGAAGAGCGCGCTGAGGGCACGGGTGAGTCGGACGAGGACTCGTCAGCACCCCGAAGGGCGGGGGGAGCGGCTCGGGCAGGTGGGACGTGCGCCCGTCACCATCCCGAGGGGTGGGTTAAGGCTCGGCGGGATCGAGTTGGCGCCCGACGGCACCCGGAGGGGTGGGATGAGGGTGCGTCGGGGTTGGGAGGATGCGCAGCGACACCCGGAGGCGCAGAGCGGTAGCGCAGCAAGCTCGGCAGAGCGCCCGGAGGCACCCTGCCGAGCGGGGTGTATATACGGAGCGGTTGGAAGGCGCACTGCGACACCTGGAGGAGCACGGTAGTAGCGCGGCGAGCTCGGGAGAGCCCCGCATCACCCTGAAGAGCGGGGTGATGAATCGGCGTGGTCGGGAGGACGCGCAGCAACACGCAGAGGCGCACGCTGGTACAACGGCGACCTCGGACAATGGTTCCAGAGCTCGGGACTCTGTAGGGTTCCAGAGGGGCTCGTAGGGTTCCGTCGAAATCTGTAGGGTTCCCTAGGGGCCCATAGAGTCCCGTAGATTGCCGTAGGGACCTGTAGGGTTGTGTAAGTGCCCGCAGGGGTTGGTAGGAGCCTGTAGGGTTCCATAAGTTTCCAGAGGGTTGTGTAGGGTTCCGTAGGAGTCTGTGGTGTTCCCTAGGGGCCTCTAGAGTCTCGTACGGTTCCGTAGGGGCCTGTAGTGTTCCCTAGGGGCCTGTAGAGTCTCGTACAGTTCCGTAGGGTCCTGTAGGTTTCCATAAGCGCCCGCAGAGGTCTGAAGGGGCCCGTACTGTGCCGTAAGGATCCATAGGGTTCCGTAGAGCTTCGTAGGTTCCCTAGAGGCCTGTGGAGTACCGCAGGAGCCAGTAGTGTTCTGTAGGGGCCCGTAGGGTTCCTTCCATAGGAGCTGGCAGTGTTCCGTAGGGTCCTCTAGGGTTGAGTAAGTGCCCGCAGGAGTCTGTAGGAATCCGTGGGATTCTGTAAGGTTCTGGAGGGTTCTGCAGGGTTCCGTAGGGGCCCGTAGAGTTCCGTAGTGGCTGGTAAAGTTCCCTAGGGCCCTGTGGGGTTCTGTATGGACGTGTAGGGTTCCGTAGGGGCCTGCAGTGTTCTGTAAGTGCCCGTAGGTGTCTGTACGGGTCTGTAGGGTTCCGTAGGCACCTGCAGTGTTCTGTAGGAGCCCATAGGGTTTTAGTGAGGTTCCGTTGTGTTGCTAAGGGTCTTGTAGAGTGCTGTCGGGTCCTGGAGTATTCTGTAGGGTTCCAGAGGGCCTTGTAGGGTTCCGTCGAAATCTGAAGGGTTCCCTAGGGGCCTGTAGAGTCCCGTAGATTTCCGTAGGGGCCTGTAGGGTTGTGTAAGTGCCCGCAGGGGTTGGTAGGAGCTTGTAGGGTGCCATATGTTTCCGGAGGGTTGTGTAGGGTTCCGCAGGGGCCTGTGGTGTTCCCTAGGGGCCTGTAGAGTCTCGTACAGTTCCGTAGGGTCCTGTAGGTTTCCATAAGCGCCCGCAGAGGTCTGAAGGGGCCCATACTGTTCCGTAAGGATCCATAGGGTTCCGTAGAGCTTCGTAGGTTCCCTAGAGGCCTCTGGAGTACCGCAGGAGCCAGTAGTGTTCTGTAGGGGCCCGTAGGTTTCTTTCCATAGGGGCTGGCAGTATTGCGTAAGGGCCTGTACGGTTGTGTAAGTGCCCGCAGAAGTCTGTAGGAGTCTGTGGGATTCTGTAAGGTTCTGGAGGGTTCTGCAGGGTTCCGTAGGGACCCGTAGAGTTCCGCAGTGGCTGGTAAAGTTCCGTAGGGCCCTGTGGGGTTCTGTATGGACCTGTAGGGTTCCGTAGGGGCCTGCAGGGTTCCGTAAGTGCCCGCAGGTGTCTGTAGGGTTCCGTAGGGGTCTCTAGGGTTCCGTAGGCACCTGCAGTGTTCTGTAGGAGCCCATAGGGTTTTAGTGAGGTTCCGTTGTGTTGCTAAGGGTCTTGTAGAGTGCTGTCGGGTCCTGGAGTATTCTGTAGGGTTCCAGAGGGGCTGGTAGGGTTCCGTCGAAATCTGAAGGGTTCCCTAGGGGCCCGTAGAGTCCCATAGATTTCCGTAGGGACCTGTAGGGTTATGAAAGTGCCCGCAGGGGTTGGTAGGAGCTTGTAGGGTGCCATATGTTTCCGGAGGGTTGTGTAGGGTTCCGTAGGGGCCTGTGGTGTTCCCTAGGGGCCTGTAGAGTCTCGTACAGTTCCGTAGGGTCCTGTAGGTTTCCATAAGCGCCCGCAGAGGTCTGAAGGGGCCCGTACTGTTCCGTAAGGATCCATAGGGTTCCGTAGAGCTTCGTAGGTTCCCTAGAGGCCTGTGGAGTACCGCAGGAGCCAGTAGTGTTCCGTAGGGTCCTCTAGGGTTGAGTAAGTGCCCGCAGGAGTCTGTAGGAATCCGTGGGATTCTGTAAGGTTCTGGAGGGTTCTGCAGGGTTCCGTAGGGGCCCCTAGAGTTCCGTAGTGGCTGGTAAAGTTCCGTAGGGCCCTGTGGGGTTCTGTATGGACCTGTAGGGTTCCATAGGGGCCTGCAGTGTTCTGTAAGTGCCCGTAGGTGTCTGTACGGGTCTGTAGGGTTCCGTAGGCACCTACAGTGTTCTGTAGGAGCCCATAGGGTTTTAGTGAGGTTCCGTTGTGTTGCTAAGGGTCTTGTAGAGTTCTGTCGGGTCCTGGAGTATTCTGTAGGGTTCCAGAGGGCCTTGTAGGGTTCCGTCGAAATCTGAAGGGTTCCCTAGGGGCCCGTAGAGTCCCATAGATTTCCGTAGGGGCCTGTAGGGTTGTTTAAGTGCCCGCAGAAGTCTGTAGGAGTCTGTGGGATTCTGTCAGATTCCGGAGGGTTCTGCAGAGTTCCGTAGGGACCCGTAGAGTTCCATAGTGGCTGGTAAAGTTCCGTAGGGCCCTGTGGGGTTCTGTATGGACCTGTAGGGTTCCGTAGGGGCCTGCAGTGTTCTGTAAGTGCCCGTAGGTGTCTGTACGGGTCTGTAGGGTTCCGTAGGCACCTGCAGTGTTCTGTAGGAGCCCATAGGGTTTTAGTGAGGTTCCGTTGTGTTGCTAAGGGTCTTGTAGAGTGCTGTCGGGTCCTGGAGTATTCTGTAGGGTTCCAGAGGGGCTGGTAGGGTTCCGTCGAAATCTGAAGGGTTCCCTAGGGGCCCGTAGAGTCCCGTAGATTTCCGTAGGGGCCTGTAGGGTTATGTAAGTGCCCGCAGGGGTTGGTAGGAGCTTGTAGGGTGCCATATGTTTCCGGAGGGTTCTGTAGGGTTCCGTAGGGGCCTGTGGTGTTCCCTAGGGGCCTGTAGAGTCTCGTACAGTTTCGGTAGGGTCCTGTAGGTTTCCATAAGCGCCCGCAGAGGTCTGAAGGGGCCCGTACTGTGCCGTAAGGATCCATAGGGTTCCGTAGAGCTTCGTAGGTTCCCTAGAGGCCTCTGGAGTACCGCAGGAGCCAGTAGTGTTCCGTAGGATCCTCTAGGGTTGAGTAAGTGCCCGCAGGAGTCTGTAGGAATCCGTGGGATTCTGTAAGGTTCTGGAGGGTTCTGCAGGGTTCCGTAGGGGCCCGTAGAGTTCCGTAGTGGCTGGTAAAGTTCCCTAGGGCCCTGTACCGTTCCGTAACTGCCTGCAATGGTCTTTAGGCTTCCGTAAGGGCTGGTAGGGTTCCATAAAGTTCCGTGGGTTCCTGCAGAGTTCTGCAAGTGCCCGCAAGGGCCAGTAGGGGCCCACAGTGTTTCTGCCAGGTTCCGTAGAGTTCCGTAGGGGCCATATTTTTCTGTAGTGACTGGTAGTGTTCTGTAGGGGTCTGTAGGTTTCCGTAGGCACCTACAGTGTTCTGTAGGAGCCCATAGGGTTTTAGTGAGGTTCCGTTGTGTTGCTAAGGGTCTTGTAGAGTGCTGTCGGGTCCTGGAGTATTCTGTAGGGTTCCAGAGGGGCTCGTAGGGTTCCGTCGAAATCTGTAGGGTTCCCTAGGGGCCCGTAGAGTCCCGTAGATTTCCGTAGGGACCTGTAGGGTTGTGTAAGTGCCCGCAGGGGTTGGTAGGAGCTTGTAGGGTGCCATATGTTTCCGGAGGGTTGTGTAGGGTTCCGTAGGGGCCTGTGGTGTTCCCTAGGGGCCTGTAGAGTCTCGTACAGTTCCGTAGGGTCCTGTAGGTTTCCGTAAGCGCCCGCAGAGGTCTGAAGGGGCCCGTACTGTTCCGTAAGGATCCATAGGGTTCCGTAGAGCTTCGTAGGTTCCCTAGAGGCCTGTGGAGTACCGCAGGAGCCAGTAGTGTTCCGTAGGGTCCTCTAGGGTTGAGTAAGTGCCCGCAGGAGTCTGTAGGAATCCGTGGGATTCTGTAAGGTTCTGGAGGGTTCTGCAGGGTTCCGTAGGGGCCCGTAGAGTTCCGTAGTGGCTGGTAAAGTTCCCTAGGGCCCTGTACCGTTCCGTAACTGCCTGCAAGGGTCTTTAGGCTTCCGTAGGGGCTGGCAGGGTTCCATAAAGTTCCGTGGGTTCCTGCAGAGTTCTGCAAGTGCCCGCAAGGGCCTGTAGGGGCCCACAGTGTTTCTGCCAGGTTCCGTAGGAGCCATATTGTTCTTAGTGGCTGGTAATATTCTGTAGGGGTCTGTAGGTTTCCGTAGGCACCTACAGTGTTCTGTAGGAGCCCATAGGGTTTTAGTGAGGTTCCGTTGTGTTGCTAAGGGTCTTGTAGAGTGCTGTCGGGTCCTGGAGTATTCTGTAGGGTTCCAGAGGGGCTCGTAGGGTTCCGTCGAAATCTGTAGGGTTCCCTAGGGGCCCGTAGAGTCCCGTAGATTTCCGTAGGGACCTGTAGGGTTGTGTAAGTGCCCGCAGGGGTTGGTAGG
This sequence comes from Numenius arquata, assembly GCF_964106895.1. Taxonomy (NCBI): domain Eukaryota; kingdom Metazoa; phylum Chordata; class Aves; order Charadriiformes; family Scolopacidae; genus Numenius; species Numenius arquata. The sequence goes on from NW_027415629.1 coordinate 39,286, forward strand.
AGCTTGTAGGGTGCCATATGTTTCCGGAGGGTTGTGTAGGGTTCCGTAGGGGCCTGTGGTGTTCCCTAGGGGCCTGTAGAGTCTCGTACAGTTCCGTAGGGTCCTGTAGGTTTCCGTAAGCGCCCGCAGAGGTCTGAAGGGGCCCGTACTGTTCCGTAAGGATCCATAAAGTTCCGTAGAGCTTCGTAGGTTCCCTAGAGGCCTGTGGAGTACCGCAGGAGCCAGTAGTGTTCTGTAGGGGCCCGTAGGGTTCCTTCCATAGGAGCTGGCAGTGTTCCGTAGGGTCCTCTAGGGTTGAGTAAGTGCCCGCAGGAGTCTGTAGGAATCCGTGGGATTCTGTAAGGTTCTGGAGGGTTCTGCAGGGTTCCGTAGGGGCCCGTAGAGTTCCGTAGTGGCTGGTAAAGTTCCGTAGGGCCCTGTGGGGTTCTGTATGGACCTGTAGGGTTCCGTAGGGGCCTGCAGTGTTCTGTAAGTGCCCGTAGGTGTCTGTACGGGTCTGTAGGGTTCCGTAGGCACCTGCAGTGTTCTGTAGGAGCCCATAGGGTTTTAGTGAGGTTCCGTTGTGTTGCTAAGGGTCTTGTAGAGTGCTGTCGGGTCCTGGAGTATTCTGTAGGGTTCCAGAGGGCCTTGTAGGGTTCCGTCGAAATCTGAAGGGTTCCCTAGGGGCCTGTAGAGTCCCGTAGATTTCCGTAGGGGCCTGTAGGGTTGTGTAAGTGCCCGCAGGGGTTGGTAGGAGCTTGTAGGGTGCCATATGTTTCCGGAGGGTTGTGTAGGGTTCCGCAGGGGCCTGTGGTGTTCCCTAGGGGCCTGTAGAGTCTCGTACAGTTTCGGTAGGGTCCTGTAGGTTTTCATAAGCGCCCGCAGAGGTCTGAAGGGGCCCGTACTGTTCCGTAAGGATCCATAGGGTTCCGTAGAGCTTCGTAGGTTCCCTAGAGGCCTCTGGAGTACCGCAGGAGCCAGTAGTGTTCTGTAGGGGCCCGTAGGTTTCTTTCCATAGGGGCTGGCAGTATTGCGTAAGGGCCTGTACGGTTGTGTAAGTGCCCGCAGCAGTCTGTAGGAGTCTGTGGGATTCTGTAAGGTTCTGGAGGGTTCTGCAGGGTTCCATCGGGACCCGTAGAGTTCCGCAGTGGCTGGTAAAGTTCCGTAGGGCCCTGTGGGGTTCTGTATGGACCTGTAGGGTTCCGTAGGGGCCTGCAGGGTTCCGTAAGTGCCCGCAGGTGTCTGTAGGGTTCCGTAGGGGTCTCTAGGGTTCCGTAGGCACCTGCAGTGTTCTGTAGGAGCCCATAGGGTTTTAGTGAGGTTCCGTTGTGTTGCTAAGGGTCTTGTAGAGTCCTGTCAGGTCCTGGAGTATTCTGTAGGGTTCCAGAGGGGCTGGTAGGGTTCCGTCGAAATCTGAAGGGTTCCCTAGGGGCCCGTAGAGTCCCATAGATTTCCGTAGGGGCCTGTAGGGTTATGTAAGTGCCCGCAGGGGTTGGTAGGAGCTTGTAGGGTGCCATATGTTTCCGGAGGGTTGTGTAGGGTTCCGTAGGGGCCTGTGGTGTTCCCTAGGGGCCTGTAGAGTCTCGTACAGTTTCGGTAGGGTCCTGTAGGTTTCCATAAGCGCCCGCAGAGGTCTGAAGGGGCCCGTACTGTGCCGTAAGGATCCATAGGGTTCCGTAGAGCTTCGTAGGTTCCCTAGAGGCCTCTGGAGTACCGCAGGAGCCAGTAGTGTTCCGTAGGGTCCTCTAGGGTTGAGTAAGTGCCCGCAGGAGTCTGTAGGAATCCGTGGGATTCTGTAAGGTTCTGGAGGGTTCTGCAGGGTTCCGTAGGGGCCCGTAGAGTTCCGTAGTGGCTGGTAAAGTTCCCTAGGGCCCTGTGGGGTTCTGTATGGACCTGTAGGGTTCCATAGGGGCCTGCAGTGTTCTGTAAGTGCCCGTAGGTGTCTGTACGGGTCTGTAGGGTTCCGTAGGCACCTACAGTGTTCTGTAGGAGCCCATAGGGTTTTAGTGAGGTTCCGTTGTGTTGCTAAGGGTCTTGTAGAGTTCTGTCGGGTCCTGGAGTATTCTGTAGGGTTCCAGAGGGCCTTGTAGGGTTCCGTCGAAATCTGAAGGGTTCCCTAGGGGCCCGTAGAGTCCCATAGATTTCCGTAGGGGCCTGTAGGGTTGTTTAAGTGCCCGCAGAAGTCTGTAGGAGTCTGTGGGATTCTGTCAGATTCCGGAGGGTTCTGCAGAGTTCCGTAGGGACCCGTAGAGTTCCATAGTGGCTGGTAAAGTTCCGTAGGGCCCTGTGGGGTTCTGTATGGACCTGTAGGGTTCCGTAGGGGCCTGCAGTGTTCTGTAAGTGCCCGTAGGTGTCTGTACGGGTCTGTAGGGTTCCGTAGGCACCTGCAGTGTTCTGTAGGAGCCCATAGGGTTTTAGTGAGGTTCCGTTGTGTTGCTAAGGGTCTTGTAGAGTGCTGTCGGGTCCTGGAGTATTCTGTAGGGTTCCAGAGGGGCTGGTAGGGTTCCGTCGAAATCTGAAGGGTTCCCTAGGGGCCCGTAGAGTCCCGTAGATTGCCGTAGGGGCCTGTAGGGTTATGTAAGTGCCCGCAGGGGTTGGTAGGAGCTTGTAGGGTGCCATATGTTTCCGGAGGGTTGTGTAGGGTTCCGTAGGGGCCTGTGGTGTTCCCTAGGGGCCTGTAGAGTCTCGTACAGTTCCGTAGGGTCCTGTAGGTTTCCATAAGCGCCCGCAGAGGTCTGAAGGGGCCCGTACTGTGCCGTAAGGATCCATAGGGTTCCGTAGAGCTTCGTAGGTTCCCTAGAGGCCTCTGGAGTACCGCAGGAGCCAGTAGTGTTCCGTAGGATCCTCTAGGGTTGAGTAAGTGCCCGCAGGAGTCTGTAGGAATCCGTGGGATTCTGTAAGGTTCTGGAGGGTTCTGCAGGGTTCCGTAGGGGCCCGTAGAGTTCCGTAGTGGCTGGTAAAGTTCCCTAGGGCCCTGTACCGTTCCGTAACTGCCTGCAATGGTCTTTAGGCTTCCGTAAGGGCTGGTAGGGTTCCATAAAGTTCCGTGGGTTCCTGCAGAGTTCTGCAAGTGCCCGCAAGGGCCAGTAGGGGCCCACAGTGTTTCTGCCAGGTTCCGTAGAGTTCCGTAGGGGCCATATTTTTCTGTAGTGACTGGTAGTGTTCTGTAGGGGTCTGTAGGTTTCCGTAGGCACCTACAGTGTTCTGTAGGAGCCCATAGGGTTTTAGTGAGGTTCCGTTGTGTTGCTAAGGGTCTTGTAGAGTGCTGTCGGGTCCTGGAGTATTCTGTAGGGTTCCAGAGGGGCTCGTAGGGTTCCGTCGAAATCTGTAGGGTTCCCTAGGGGCCCGTAGAGTCCCGTAGATTTCCGTAGGGACCTGTAGGGTTGTGTAAGTGCCCGCAGGGGTTGGTAGGAGCTTGTAGGGTGCCATATGTTTCCGGAGGGTTGTGTAGGGTTCCGTAGGGGCCTGTGGTGTTCCCTAGGGGCCTGTAGAGTCTCGTACAGTTCCGTAGGGTCCTGTAGGTTTCCGTAAGCGCCCGCAGAGGTCTGAAGGGGCCCGTACTGTTCCGTAAGGATCCATAGGGTTCCGTAGAGCTTCGTAGGTTCCCTAGAGGCCTGTGGAGTACCGCAGGAGCCAGTAGTGTTCCGTAGGGTCCTCTAGGGTTGAGTAAGTGCCCGCAGGAGTCTGTAGGAATCCGTGGGATTCTGTAAGGTTCTGGAGGGTTCTGCAGGGTTCCGTAGGGGCCCGTAGAGTTCCGTAGTGGCTGGTAAAGTTCCCTAGGGCCCTGTACCGTTCCGTAACTGCCTGCAAGGGTCTTTAGGCTTCCGTAGGGGCTGGCAGGGTTCCATAAAGTTCCGTGGGTTCCTGCAGAGTTCTGCAAGTGCCCGCAAGGGCCTGTAGGGGCCCACAGTGTTTCTGCCAGGTTCCGTAGGAGCCATATTGTTCTTAGTGGCTGGTAATATTCTGTAGGGGTCTGTAGGTTTCCGTAGGCACCTACAGTGTTCTGTAGGAGCCCATAGGGTTTTAGTGAGGTTCCGTTGTGTTGCTAAGGGTCTTGTAGAGTGCTGTCGGGTCCTGGAGTATTCTGTAGGGTTCCAGAGGGGCTCGTAGGGTTCCGTCGAAATCTGTAGGGTTCCCTAGGGGCCCGTAGAGTCCCGTAGATTTCCGTAGGGACCTGTAGGGTTGTGTAAGTGCCCGCAGGGGTTGGTAGGAGCTTGTAGGGTGCCATATGTTTCCGGAGGGTTGTGTAGGGTTCCGTAGGGGCCTGTGGTGTTCCCTAGGGGCCTGTAGAGTCTCGTACAGTTCCGTAGGGTCCTGTAGGTTTCCGTAAGCGCCCGCAGAGGTCTGAAGGGGCCCGTACTGTTCCGTAAGGATCCATAAAGTTCCGTAGAGCTTCGTAGGTTCCCTAGAGGCCTGTGGAGTACCGCAGGAGCCAGTAGTGTTCTGTAGGGGCCCGTAGGGTTCCTTCCATAGGAGCTGGCAGTGTTCCGTAGGGTCCTCTAGGGTTGAGTAAGTGCCCGCAGGAGTCTGTAGGAATCCGTGGGATTCTGTAAGGTTCTGGAGGGTTCTGCAGGGTTCCGTAGGGGCCCGTAGAGTTCCGTAGTGGCTGGTAAAGTTCCGTAGGGCCCTGTGGGGTTCTGTATGGACCTGTAGGGTTCCGTAGGGGCCTGCAGTGTTCTGTAAGTGCCCGTAGGTGTCTGTACGGGTCTGTAGGGTTCCGTAGGCACCTGCAGTGTTCTGTAGGAGCCCATAGGGTTTTAGTGAGGTTCCGTTGTGTTGCTAAGGGTCTTGTAGAGTGCTGTCGGGTCCTGGAGTATTCTGTAGGGTTCCAGAGGGCCTTGTAGGGTTCCGTCGAAATCTGAAGGGTTCCCTAGGGGCCTGTAGAGTCCCGTAGATTTCCGTAGGGGCCTGTAGGGTTGTGTAAGTGCCCGCAGGGGTTGGTAGGAGCTTGTAGGGTGCCATATGTTTCCGGAGGGTTGTGTAGGGTTCCGCAGGGGCCTGTGGTGTTCCCTAGGGGCCTGTAGAGTCTCGTACAGTTTCGGTAGGGTCCTGTAGGTTTTCATAAGCGCCCGCAGAGGTCTGAAGGGGCCCGTACTGTTCCGTAAGGATCCATAGGGTTCCGTAGAGCTTCGTAGGTTCCCTAGAGGCCTCTGGAGTACCGCAGGAGCCAGTAGTGTTCTGTAGGGGCCCGTAGGTTTCTTTCCATAGGGGCTGGCAGTATTGCGTAAGGGCCTGTACGGTTGTGTAAGTGCCCGCAGCAGTCTGTAGGAGTCTGTGGGATTCTGTAAGGTTCTGGAGGGTTCTGCAGGGTTCCATCGGGACCCGTAGAGTTCCGCAGTGGCTGGTAAAGTTCCGTAGGGCCCTGTGGGGTTCTGTATGGACCTGTAGGGTTCCGTAGGGGCCTGCAGGGTTCCGTAAGTGCCCGCAGGTGTCTGTAGGGTTCCGTAGGGGTCTCTAGGGTTCCGTAGGCACCTGCAGTGTTCTGTAGGAGCCCATAGGGTTTTAGTGAGGTTCCGTTGTGTTGCTAAGGGTCTTGTAGAGTCCTGTCAGGTCCTGGAGTATTCTGTAGGGTTCCAGAGGGGCTGGTAGGGTTCCGTCGAAATCTGAAGGGTTCCCTAGGGGCCCGTAGAGTCCCATAGATTTCCGTAGGGGCCTGTAGGGTTATGTAAGTGCCCGCAGGGGTTGGTAGGAGCTTGTAGGGTGCCATATGTTTCCGGAGGGTTGTGTAGGGTTCCGTAGGGGCCTGTGGTGTTCCCTAGGGGCCTGTAGAGTCTCGTACAGTTTCGGTAGGGTCCTGTAGGTTTCCATAAGCGCCCGCAGAGGTCTGAAGGGGCCCGTACTGTGCCGTAAGGATCCATAGGGTTCCGTAGAGCTTCGTAGGTTCCCTAGAGGCCTCTGGAGTACCGCAGGAGCCAGTAGTGTTCCGTAGGGTCCTCTAGGGTTGAGTAAGTGCCCGCAGGAGTCTGTAGGAATCCGTGGGATTCTGTAAGGTTCTGGAGGGTTCTGCAGGGTTCCGTAGGGGCCCGTAGAGTTCCGTAGTGGCTGGTAAAGTTCCCTAGGGCCCTGTGGGGTTCTGTATGGACCTGTAGGGTTCCATAGGGGCCTGCAGTGTTCTGTAAGTGCCCGTAGGTGTCTGTACGGGTCTGTAGGGTTCCGTAGGCACCTACAGTGTTCTGTAGGAGCCCATAGGGTTTTAGTGAGGTTCCGTTGTGTTGCTAAGGGTCTTGTAGAGTTCTGTCGGGTCCTGGAGTATTCTGTAGGGTTCCAGAGGGCCTTGTAGGGTTCCGTCGAAATCTGAAGGGTTCCCTAGGGGCCCGTAGAGTCCCATAGATTTCCGTAGGGGCCTGTAGGGTTGTTTAAGTGCCCGCAGAAGTCTGTAGGAGTCTGTGGGATTCTGTCAGATTCCGGAGGGTTCTGCAGAGTTCCGTAGGGACCCGTAGAGTTCCATAGTGGCTGGTAAAGTTCCGTAGGGCCCTGTGGGGTTCTGTATGGACCTGTAGGGTTCCGTAGGGGCCTGCAGTGTTCTGTAAGTGCCCGTAGGTGTCTGTACGGGTCTGTAGGGTTCCGTAGGCACCTGCAGTGTTCTGTAGGAGCCCATAGGGTTTTAGTGAGGTTCCGTTGTGTTGCTAAGGGTCTTGTAGAGTGCTGTCGGGTCCTGGAGTATTCTGTAGGGTTCCAGAGGGGCTGGTAGGGTTCCGTCGAAATCTGAAGGGTTCCCTAGGGGCCCGTAGAGTCCCGTAGATTTCCGTAGGGGCCTGTAGGGTTATGTAAGTGCCCGCAGGGGTTGGTAGGAGCTTGTAGGGTGCCATATGTTTCCGGAGGGTTCTGTAGGGTTCCGTAGGGGCCTGTGGTGTTCCCTAGGGGCCTGTAGAGTCTCGTACAGTTTCGGTAGGGTCCTGTAGGTTTCCATAAGCGCCCGCAGAGGTCTGAAGGGGCCCGTACTGTGCCGTAAGGATCCATAGGGTTCCGTAGAGCTTCGTAGGTTCCCTAGAGGCCTGTGGAGTACCGCAGGAGCCAGTAGTGTTCCGTAGGATCCTCTAGGGTTGAGTAAGTGCCCGCAGGAGTCTGTAGGAATCCGTGGGATTCTGTAAGGTTCTGGAGGGTTCTGCAGGGTTCCGTAGGGGCCCGTAGAGTTCCGTAGTGGCTGGTAAAGTTCCCTAGGGCCCTGTACCGTTCCGTAACTGCCTGCAAGGGTCTTTAGGCTTCCGTAGGGGCTGGCAGGGTTCCATAAAGTTCCGTGGGTTCCTGCAGAGTTCTGCAAGTGCCCGCAAGGGCCTGTAGGGGCCCACAGTGTTTCTGCCAGGTTCCGTAGGAGCCATATTGTTCTTAGTGGCTGGTAATATTCTGTAGGGGTCTGTAGGTTTCCGTAGGCACCTACAGTGTTCTGTAGGAGCCCATAGGGTTTTAGTGAGGTTCCGTTGTGTTGCTAAGGGTCTTGTAGAGTGCTGTCGGGTCCTGGAGTATTCTGTAGGGTTCCAGAGGGGCTGGTAGGGTTCCGTCGAAATCTGAAGGGTTCCCTAGGGGCCCGTAGAGTCCCATAGATTTCCGTAGGGGCCTGTAGGGTTGTGTAAGTGCCCGCAGGGGTTGGTAGGAGCTTGTAGGGTGCCATATGTTTCCGGAGGGTTGTGTAGGGTTCCGTAGGGGCCTGTGGTGTTCCCTAGGGGCCTGTAGAGTCTCGTACAGTTCCGTAGGGTCCTGTAGGTTTCCATAAGCGCCCGCAGAGGTCTGAAGGGGCCCGTACTGTGCCGTAAGGATCCATAGGGTTCCGTAGAGCTTCGTAGGTTCCCTAGAGGCCTGTGGAGTACCGCAGGAGCCAGTAGTGTTCCGTAGGATCCTCTAGGGTTGAGTAAGTGCCCGCAGGAGTCTGTAGGAATCCGTGGGATTCTGTAAGGTTCTGGAGGGTTCTGCAGGGTTCCGTAGGGGCCCGTAGAGTTCCGTAGTGGCTGGTAAAGTTCCCTAGGGCCCTGTACCGTTCCGTAACTGCCTGCAATGGTCTTTAGGCTTCCGTAAGGGCTGGTAGGGTTCCATAAAGTTCCGTGGGTTCCTGCAGAGTTCTGCAAGTGCCCGCAAGGGCCAGTAGGGGCCCACAGTGTTTCTGCCAGGTTCCGTAGAGTTCCGTAGGGGCCATATTTTTCTGTAGTGACTGGTAGTGTTCTGTAGGGGTCTGTAGGTTTCCGTAGGCACCTGCAGTGTTCTGTAGGAGCCCATAGGGTTTTAGTGAGGTTCCGTTGTGTTGCTAAGGGTCTTGTAGAGTGCTGTCGGGTCCTGGAGTATTCTGTAGGGTTCCAGAGGGGCTCGTAGGGTTCCGTCGAAATCTGTAGGGTTCCCTAGGGGCCCGTAGAGTCCCGTAGATTTCCGTAGGGACCTGTAGGGTTGTGTAAGTGCCCGCAGGGGTTGGTAGGAGCTTGTAGGGTGCCATATGTTTCCGGAGGGTTGTGTAGGGTTCCGTAGGGGCCTGTGGTGTTCCCTAGGGGCCTGTAGAGTCTCGTACAGTTCCGTAGGGTCCTGTAGGTTTCCATAAGCGCCCGCAGATGTCTGAAGGGGCCCGTACTGTGCCGTAAGGATCCATAGGGTTCCGTAGAGCTTCGTAGGTTCCCTAGAGGCCTGTGGAGTACCGCAGGAGCCAGTAGTGTTCCGTAGGGTCCTCTAGGGTTGAGTAAGTGCCCGCAGGAGTCTGTAGGAATCCGTGGGATTCTGTAAGGTTCTGGAGGGTTCTGCAGGGTTCCGTAGGGGCCCGTAGAGTTCCGTAGTGGCTGGTAAAGTTCCCTAGGGCCCTGTACCGTTCCGTAACTGCCTGCAAGGGTCTTTAGGCTTCCGTAGGGGCTGGCAGGGTTCCATAAAGTTCCGTGGGTTCCTGCAGAGTTCTGCAAGTGCCCGCAAGGGCCTGTAGGGGCCCACAGTGTTTCTGCCAGGTTCCGTAGGAGCCATATTGTTCTTAGTGGCTGGTAATATTCTGTAGGGGTCTGTAGGTTTCCGTAGGCACCTACAGTGTTCTGTAGGAGCCCATAGGGTTTTAGTGAGGTTCCATTGTATTGCTAAGGGTCTTGTAGAGTTCTGTCGGGTCCTGGAGTATTCTGTAGGGTTCCAGAGGGGCTGGTAGGGTTCCGTCGAAATCTGAAGGGTTCCCTAGGGGCCCGTAGAGTCCCATAGATTTCCGTAGGGGCCTGTAGGGTTGTGTAAGTGCCCGCAGGGGTTGGTAGGAGCTTGTAGGGTGCCATATGTTTCCGGAGGGTTGTGTAGGGTTCCGTAGGGGCCTGTGGTGTTCCCTAGGGGCCTGTAGAGTCTCGTACAGTTCCGTAGGGTCCTGTAGGTTTCCATAAGCGCCCGCAGAGGTCTGAAGGGGCCCGTACTGTGCCGTAAGGATCCATAGGGTTCCGTAGAGCTTCGTAGGTTCCCTAGAGGCCTGTGGAGTACCGCAGGAGCCAGTAGTGTTCTGTAGGGGCCCGTAGGGTTCCTTCCATAGGAGCTGGCAGTGTTCCGTAGGGTCCTCTAGGGTTGAGTAAGTGCCCGCAGCAGTCTGTAGGAGTCTGTGGGATTCTGTAAGGTTCTGGAGGGTTCTGCAGGGTTCCATCGGGACCCGTAGAGTTCCGTAGTGGCTGGTAAAGTTCCGTAGGGCCCTGTGGGGTTCTGTATGGACCTGTAGGGTTCCGTAGGGGCCTGCAGGGTTCCGTAAGTGCCCGTAGGGTTCCGTAGGGGTCTCTAGGGTTCCGTAGGCACCTGCAGTGTTCTGTAGGAGCCCATAGGGTTTTAGTGAGGTTCCGTTGTGTTGCTAAGGGTCTTGTAGAGTGCTGTCGGGTCCTGGAGTATTCTGTAGGGTTCCAGAGGGGCTGGTAGGGTTCCGTCGAAATCTGAAGGGTTCCCTAGGGGCCCGTAGAGTCCCATAGATTTCCGTAGGGGCCTGTAGGGTTATGTAAGTGCCCGCAGGGGTTGGTAGGAGCTTGTAGGGTGCCATATGTTTCCGGAGGGTTGTGTAGGGTTCCGTAGGGGCCTGTGGTGTTCCCTAGGGGCCTGTAGAGTCTCGTACAGTTTCGGTAGGGTCCTGTAGGTTTCCATAAGCGCCCGCAGAGGTCTGAAGGGGCCCGTACTGTGCCGTAAGGATCCATAGGGTTCCGTAGAGCTTCGTAGGTTCCCTAGAGGCCTCTGGAGTACCGCAGGAGCCAGTAGTGTTCTGTAGGGGCCCGTAGGTTTCTTTCCATAGGGGCTGGCAGTATTGCGTAAGGGCCTGTACGGTTGTGTAAGTGCCCGCAGAAGTCTGTAGGAGTCTGTGGGATTCTGTAAGGTTCTGGAGGGTTCTGCAGGGTTCCATCGGGACCCGTAGAGTTCCGCAGTGGCTGGTAAAGTTCCGTAGGGCCCTGTGGGGTTCTGTATGGACCTGTAGGGTTCCGTAGGGGCCTGCAGGGTTCCGTAAGTGCCCGCAGGTGTCTGTAGGGTTCCGTAGGGGTCTCTAGGGTTCCGTAGGCACCTGCAGTGTTCTGTAGGAGCCCATAGGGTTTTAGTGAGGTTCCGTTGTGTTGCTAAGGGTCTTGTAGAGTGCTGTCGGGTCCTGGAGTATTCTGTAGGGTTCCAGAGGGGCTGGTAGGGTTCCGTCGAAATCTGAAGGGTTCCCTAGGGGCCCGTAGAGTCCCATAGATTTCCGTAGGGACCTGTAGGGTTATGAAAGTGCCCGCAGGGGTTGGTAGGAGCTTGTAGGGTGCCATATGTTTCCGGAGGGTTGTGTAGGGTTCCGTAGGGGCCTGTGGTGTTCCCTAGGGGCCTGTAGAGTCTCGTACAGTTCCGTAGGGTCCTGTAGGTTTCCATAAGCGCCCGCAGAGGTCTGAAGGGGCCCGTACTGTTCCGTAAGGATCCATAGGGTTCCGTAGAGCTTCGTAGGTTCCCTAGAGGCCTGTGGAGTACCGCAGGAGCCAGTAGTGTTCCGTAGGGTCCTCTAGGGTTGAGTAAGTGCCCGCAGGAGTCTGTAGGAATCCGTGGGATTCTGTAAGGTTCTGGAGGGTTCTGCAGGGTTCCGTAGGGGCCCCTAGAGTTCCGTAGTGGCTGGTAAAGTTCCGTAGGGCCCTGTGGGGTTCTGTATGGACCTGTAGGGTTCCATAGGGGCCTGCAGTGTTCTGTAAGTGCCCGTAGGTGTCTGTACGGGTCTGTAGGGTTCCGTAGGCACCTACAGTGTTCTGTAGGAGCCCATAGGGTTTTAGTGAGGTTCCGTTGTGTTGCTAAGGGTCTTGTAGAGTTCTGTCGGGTCCTGGAGTATTCTGTAGGGTTCCAGAGGGCCTTGTAGGGTTCCGTCGAAATCTGAAGGGTTCCCTAGGGGCCCGTAGAGTCCCATAGATTTCCGTAGGGGCCTGTAGGGTTGTTTAAGTGCCCGCAGAAGTCTGTAGGAGTCTGTGGGATTCTGTCAGATTCCGGAGGGTTCTGCAGAGTTCCGTAGGGACCCGTAGAGTTCCATAGTGGCTGGTAAAGTTCCGTAGGGCCCTGTGGGGTTCTGTATGGACCTGTAGGGTTCCGTAGGGGCCTGCAGTGTTCTGTAAGTGCCCGTAGGTGTCTGTACGGGTCTGTAGGGTTCCGTAGGCACCTGCAGTGTTCTGTAGGAGCCCATAGGGTTTTAGTGAGGTTCCGTTGTGTTGCTAAGGGTCTTGTAGAGTGCTGTCGGGTCCTGGAGTATTCTGTAGGGTTCCAGAGGGGCTGGTAGGGTTCCGTCGAAATCTGAAGGGTTCCCTAGGGGCCCGTAGAGTCCCGTAGATTGCCGTAGGGGCCTGTAGGGTTATGTAAGTGCCCGCAGGGGTTGGTAGGAGCTTGTAGGGTGCCATATGTTTCCGGAGGGTTCTGTAGGGTTCCGTAGGGGCCTGTGGTGTTCCCTAGGGGCCTGTAGAGTCTCGTACAGTTCCGTAGGGTCCTGTAGGTTTCCATAAGCGCCCGCAGAGGTCTGAAGGGGCCCGTACTGTGCCGTAAGGATCCATAGGGTTCCGTAGAGCTTCGTAGGTTCCCTAGAGGCCTCTGGAGTACCGCAGGAGCCAGTAGTGTTCCGTAGGATCCTCTAGGGTTGAGTAAGTGCCCGCAGGAGTCTGTAGGAATCCGTGGGATTCTGTAAGGTTCTGGAGGGTTCTGCAGGGTTCCGTAGGGGCCCGTAGAGTTCCGTAGTGGCTGGTAAAGTTCCCTAGGGCCCTGTACCGTTCCGTAACTGCCTGCAATGGTCTTTAGGCTTCCGTAAGGGCTGGTAGGGTTCCATAAAGTTCCGTGGGTTCCTGCAGAGTTCTGCAAGTGCCCGCAAGGGCCAGTAGGGGCCCACAGTGTTTCTGCCAGGTTCCGTAGAGTTCCGTAGGGGCCATATTTTTCTGTAGTGACTGGTAGTGTTCTGTAGGGGTCTGTAGGTTTCCGTAGGCACCTACAGTGTTCTGTAGGAGCCCATAGGGTTTTAGTGAGGTTCCGTTGTGTTGCTAAGGGTCTTGTAGAGTGCTGTCGGGTCCTGGAGTATTCTGTAGGGTTCCAGAGGGGCTCGTAGGGTTCCGTCGAAATCTGTAGGGTTCCCTAGGGGCCCGTAGAGTCCCGTAGATTTCCGTAGGGACCTGTAGGGTTGTGTAAGTGCCCGCAGGGGTTGGTAGGAGCTTGTAGGGTTCCATAAGTTTCCAGAGAGTTGTGTAGGGTTCCGTAGGGGCCTGTGGTGTTCCCTAAGGGCCTGTAGAGTCTCGTACGGTTCCCTAGGGGCCTGTGGTGTTCCCTAGGGCCCTGAAGAGTCTGTAGTTTGCCCGGTGGCAGTCGCCGGCGCTGGGTGGTAGCGCGTCGAGCTCGGGAGATCGCCTGGCGGCAACCCGACGCGCAGTGTCAACGAGAGGCGATACCGGGAGAGCGCTCGGCGGCACCTGGAGGCGCACGGTGGTAGTGCGGCGAGCTCGGCAGAGCGCCCGGCGGCACCCCGAGGAGCGGGATGAGCGTGCGTCGGGTCGACCGGACGCACAGTGGCACCTGGAGGCGCACGGTGGTAGTGCGGCGAGCTCGGCAGAGCGCCCGGCGGCACCCCGAGCACCGTGGTGAAGGAGCGGCGATATCGGGAGAGCGCTCGGCCGCACTCGGAGGCGCGCAGTGGTACCGCGGCCAGATCCCGAGAGCACCCAGCGGTACTCGCATGCGCAGGGTGGAGCGCGACGAGCTCGGGAGAGCGTCCCGCGGCACCCCGAGGAGCAGGATGAGCGTGCGTCGGGTTGACCGGACGCACAGCGGCACCTGGAGGCGCACGGTGGTAGTGCGGCAAGCTCGGGAGAGCGCCCGGCTGCACCCAGACAAGCGGGGTGAAAGAGCGGCGATATCGGGAGAGCGCTCAGCGGCACTCGGAGGCGCGCGGTGGTACCGCTGCGAGCGCGGCTGATCTCCCGGCGGCACCCCGAGCACCGTGGTGAAGGTGACGCGCGGAAACAAACATTACAACTCACAGAGAGTTATAAAGCAGGTATGTTTATTGCAGCGCTGGGTGCAAGGGGGATTTCTCCGCCAAACTTGTACACCGGTTTGTGAAGCAAGCGTCCATTTATGGTAAAAAGCATACATATTCATTATGGTGGGCAGGTTATTAAAATTAAAGGCGTTACTATTCTAATTATTTCCAAGAACTCATTATCAAAAATCTCCTCCCCTGTCCTGACCAGATGGACACCTTTCCCAGACAGTTAGGTTCCTTCTCAGCACCTCCTTAGCATGCAGCTGCTCCCGCTATCTTATACACAAAGCCATTTCTTTATCTTGGAATTCTGGGGCCCCGAGCTTTTGTTCTTTCCCAGACTGTAATACATCCGCACTAACAAACTGTAACCGTTCGTTTTCTGAATCAAAGGAGCGGAGATATTGGGAGAGCGCTCGGCGGCACTCGGAGGCGCGCTGTGGTACCGCGGCAAGATCCCGAGACCACCCAGAGGCACTCGCATGCGCAGGGTGGAGCGCGACGAGCTCGGGAGAGCGCCCGGTGGCACCCCGAGGAGCGGGATGACCGTGCGTCGGGTCGACCGGACGCACAGCGGCACCTCGAGGCGCACGGTGGTAGTGCGGCAAGCTCGGGAAAGCGCCCGGCGGCACCCAGACAAGCAGGGTGAAGGAGCGGCGATATCGGGAGAGTGCTCAGCGGCACTCGGAGGCGCACGGTGGTACCGCGGCGAGATCCCGAGAGCACCCAGCGGCACTCACATGCGCAGGGTGGAGCGCGAAGAGCTCGGGAGAGCACCCGGCGGCACCCCGAGGAGCGGGATGAGCGTGCGTCAGGTCGACCGGACGCACAGCGGCACCCGGAAGCTCACGGTGGTAGCGCGGCGAGCTCGGAAGAGCCCCGCAGCACCCCGAAGAGCGGGGTGAAGGATCGGCGTGGTCAGGAGGAGGCGGAGCGACAGCCGGAGGCGCAGGGTGGTAGCGCGGTGAGCTCGGACAGTGCCCGGCGGCACCCCGAAGAGCGCGCTGAGGGCACGGGTGAGTCGGACGAGGACTCGTCAGCACCCCGAAGGGCGGGGGGAGCGGCTCGGGCAGGTGGGACGTGCGCCCGTCACCATCCCGAGGGGTGGGTTAAGGCTCGGCGGGATCGAGTTGGCGCCCGACGGCACCCGGAGGGGTGGGATGAGGGTGCGTCGGGGTTGGGAGGATGCGCAGCGACACCCGGAGGCGCAGAGCGGTAGCGCAGCAAGCTCGGCAGAGCGCCCGGAGGCACCCTGCCGAGCGGGGTGTATATACGGAGCGGTTGGAAGGCGCACTGCGACACCTGGAGGAGCACGGTAGTAGCGCGGCGAGCTCGGGAGAGCCCCGCATCACCCTGAAGAGCGGGGTGATGAATCGGCGTGGTCGGGAGGACGCGCAGCAACACGCAGAGGCGCACGCTGGTACAACGGCGACCTCGGACAATGGTTCCAGAGCTCGGGACTCTGTAGGGTTCCAGAGGGGCTCGTAGGGTTCCGTCGAAATCTGTAGGGTTCCCTAGGGGCCCATAGAGTCCCGTAGATTGCCGTAGGGACCTGTAGGGTTGTGTAAGTGCCCGCAGGGGTTGGTAGGAGCCTGTAGGGTTCCATAAGTTTCCAGAGGGTTGTGTAGGGTTCCGTAGGAGTCTGTGGTGTTCCCTAGGGGCCTCTAGAGTCTCGTACGGTTCCGTAGGGGCCTGTAGTGTTCCCTAGGGGCCTGTAGAGTCTCGTACAGTTCCGTAGGGTCCTGTAGGTTTCCATAAGCGCCCGCAGAGGTCTGAAGGGGCCCGTACTGTGCCGTAAGGATCCATAGGGTTCCGTAGAGCTTCGTAGGTTCCCTAGAGGCCTGTGGAGTACCGCAGGAGCCAGTAGTGTTCTGTAGGGGCCCGTAGGGTTCCTTCCATAGGAGCTGGCAGTGTTCCGTAGGGTCCTCTAGGGTTGAGTAAGTGCCCGCAGGAGTCTGTAGGAATCCGTGGGATTCTGTAAGGTTCTGGAGGGTTCTGCAGGGTTCCGTAGGGGCCCGTAGAGTTCCGTAGTGGCTGGTAAAGTTCCGTAGGGCCCTGTGGGGTTCTGTATGGACGTGTAGGGTTCCGTAGGGGCCTGCAGTGTTCTGTAAGTGCCCGTAGGTGTCTGTACGGGTCTGTAGGGTTCCGTAGGCACCTGCAGTGTTCTGTAGGAGCCCATAGGGTTTTAGTGAGGTTCCGTTGTGTTGCTAAGGGTCTTGTAGAGTGCTGTCGGGTCCTGGAGTATTCTGTAGGGTTCCAGAGGGCCTTGTAGGGTTCCGTCGAAATCTGAAGGGTTCCCTAGGGGCCTGTAGAGTCCCGTAGATTTCCGTAGGGGCCTGTAGGGTTGTGTAAGTGCCCGCAGGGGTTGGTAGGAGCTTGTAGGGTGCCATATGTTTCCGGAGGGTTGTGTAGGGTTCCGCAGGGGCCTGTGGTGTTCCCTAGGGGCCTGTAGAGTCTCGTACAGTTCCGTAGGGTCCTGTAGGTTTCCATAAGCGCCCGCAGAGGTCTGAAGGGGCCCATACTGTTCCGTAAGGATCCATAGGGTTCCGTAGAGCTTCGTAGGTTCCCTAGAGGCCTCTGGAGTACCGCAGGAGCCAGTAGTGTTCTGTAGGGGCCCGTAGGTTTCTTTCCATAGGGGCTGGCAGTATTGCGTAAGGGCCTGTACGGTTGTGTAAGTGCCCGCAGAAGTCTGTAGGAGTCTGTGGGATTCTGTAAGGTTCTGGAGGGTTCTGCAGGGTTCCGTAGGGACCCGTAGAGTTCCGCAGTGGCTGGTAAAGTTCCGTAGGGCCCTGTGGGGTTCTGTATGGACCTGTAGGGTTCCGTAGGGGCCTGCAGGGTTCCGTAAGTGCCCGCAGGTGTCTGTAGGGTTCCGTAGGGGTCTCTAGGGTTCCGTAGGCACCTGCAGTGTTCTGTAGGAGCCCATAGGGTTTTAGTGAGGTTCCGTTGTGTTGCTAAGGGTCTTGTAGAGTGCTGTCGGGTCCTGGAGTATTCTGTAGGGTTCCAGAGGGGCTGGTAGGGTTCCGTCGAAATCTGAAGGGTTCCCTAGGGGCCCGTAGAGTCCCATAGATTTCCGTAGGGACCTGTAGGGTTATGAAAGTGCCCGCAGGGGTTGGTAGGAGCTTGTAGGGTGCCATATGTTTCCGGAGGGTTGTGTAGGGTTCCGTAGGGGCCTGTGGTGTTCCCTAGGGGCCTGTAGAGTCTCGTACAGTTCCGTAGGGTCCTGTAGGTTTCCATAAGCGCCCGCAGAGGTCTGAAGGGGCCCGTACTGTTCCGTAAGGATCCATAGGGTTCCGTAGAGCTTCGTAGGTTCCCTAGAGGCCTGTGGAGTACCGCAGGAGCCAGTAGTGTTCCGTAGGGTCCTCTAGGGTTGAGTAAGTGCCCGCAGGAGTCTGTAGGAATCCGTGGGATTCTGTAAGGTTCTGGAGGGTTCTGCAGGGTTCCGTAGGGGCCCCTAGAGTTCCGTAGTGGCTGGTAAAGTTCCGTAGGGCCCTGTGGGGTTCTGTATGGACCTGTAGGGTTCCATAGGGGCCTGCAGTGTTCTGTAAGTGCCCGTAGGTGTCTGTACGGGTCTGTAGGGTTCCGTAGGCACCTACAGTGTTCTGTAGGAGCCCATAGGGTTTTAGTGAGGTTCCGTTGTGTTGCTAAGGGTCTTGTAGAGTTCTGTCGGGTCCTGGAGTATTCTGTAGGGTTCCAGAGGGCCTTGTAGGGTTCCGTCGAAATCTGAAGGGTTCCCTAGGGGCCCGTAGAGTCCCATAGATTTCCGTAGGGGCCTGTAGGGTTGTTTAAGTGCCCGCAGAAGTCTGTAGGAGTCTGTGGGATTCTGTCAGATTCCGGAGGGTTCTGCAGAGTTCCGTAGGGACCCGTAGAGTTCCATAGTGGCTGGTAAAGTTCCGTAGGGCCCTGTGGGGTTCTGTATGGACCTGTAGGGTTCCGTAGGGGCCTGCAGTGTTCTGTAAGTGCCCGTAGGTGTCTGTACGGGTCTGTAGGGTTCCGTAGGCACCTGCAGTGTTCTGTAGGAGCCCATAGGGTTTTAGTGAGGTTCCGTTGTGTTGCTAAGGGTCTTGTAGAGTGCTGTCGGGTCCTGGAGTATTCTGTAGGGTTCCAGAGGGGCTGGTAGGGTTCCGTCGAAATCTGAAGGGTTCCCTAGGGGCCCGTAGAGTCCCGTAGATTGCCGTAGGGGCCTGTAGGGTTATGTAAGTGCCCGCAGGGGTTGGTAGGAGCTTGTAGGGTGCCATATGTTTCCGGAGGGTTCTGTAGGGTTCCGTAGGGGCCTGTGGTGTTCCCTAGGGGCCTGTAGAGTCTCGTACAGTTCCGTAGGGTCCTGTAGGTTTCCATAAGCGCCCGCAGAGGTCTGAAGGGGCCCGTACTGTGCCGTAAGGATCCATAGGGTTCCGTAGAGCTTCGTAGGTTCCCTAGAGGCCTCTGGAGTACCGCAGGAGCCAGTAGTGTTCCGTAGGATCCTCTAGGGTTGAGTAAGTGCCCGCAGGAGTCTGTAGGAATCCGTGGGATTCTGTAAGGTTCTGGAGGGTTCTGCAGGGTTCCGTAGGGGCCCGTAGAGTTCCGTAGTGGCTGGTAAAGTTCCCTAGGGCCCTGTACCGTTCCGTAACTGCCTGCAATGGTCTTTAGGCTTCCGTAAGGGCTGGTAGGGTTCCATAAAGTTCCGTGGGTTCCTGCAGAGTTCTGCAAGTGCCCGCAAGGGCCAGTAGGGGCCCACAGTGTTTCTGCCAGGTTCCGTAGAGTTCCGTAGGGGCCATATTTTTCTGTAGTGACTGGTAGTGTTCTGTAGGGGTCTGTAGGTTTCCGTAGGCACCTACAGTGTTCTGTAGGAGCCCATAGGGTTTTAGTGAGGTTCCGTTGTGTTGCTAAGGGTCTTGTAGAGTGCTGTCGGGTCCTGGAGTATTCTGTAGGGTTCCAGAGGGGCTCGTAGGGTTCCGTCGAAATCTGTAGGGTTCCCTAGGGGCCCGTAGAGTCCCGTAGATTTCCGTAGGGACCTGTAGGGTTGTGTAAGTGCCCGCAGGGGTTGGTAGGAGCTTGTAGGGTGCCATATGTTTCCGGAGGGTTGTGTAGGGTTCCGTAGGGGCCTGTGGTGTTCCCTAGGGGCCTGTAGAGTCTCGTACAGTTCCGTAGGGTCCTGTAGGTTTCCGTAAGCGCCCGCAGAGGTCTGAAGGGGCCCGTACTGTTCCGTAAGGATCCATAGGGTTCCGTAGAGCTTCGTAGGTTCCCTAGAGGCCTGTGGAGTACCGCAGGAGCCAGTAGTGTTCCGTAGGGTCCTCTAGGGTTGAGTAAGTGCCCGCAGGAGTCTGTAGGAATCCGTGGGATTCTGTAAGGTTCTGGAGGGTTCTGCAGGGTTCCGTAGGGGCCCGTAGAGTTCCGTAGTGGCTGGTAAAGTTCCCTAGGGCCCTGTACCGTTCCGTAACTGCCTGCAAGGGTCTTTAGGCTTCCGTAGGGGCTGGCAGGGTTCCATAAAGTTCCGTGGGTTCCTGCAGAGTTCTGCAAGTGCCCGCAAGGGCCTGTAGGGGCCCACAGTGTTTCTGCCAGGTTCCGTAGGAGCCATATTGTTCTTAGTGGCTGGTAATATTCTGTAGGGGTCTGTAGGTTTCCGTAGGCACCTACAGTGTTCTGTAGGAGCCCATAGGGTTTTAGTGAGGTTCCGTTGTGTTGCTAAGGGTCTTGTAGAGTGCTGTCGGGTCCTGGAGTATTCTGTAGGGTTCCAGAGGGGCTCGTAGGGTTCCGTCGAAATCTGTAGGGTTCCCTAGGGGCCCGTAGAGTCCCGTAGATTTCCGTAGGGACCTGTAGGGTTGTGTAAGTGCCCGCAGGGGTTGGTAGGAGCTTGTAGGGTGCCATATGTTTCCGGAGGGTTGTGTAGGGTTCCGTAGGGGCCTGTGGTGTTCCCTAGGGGCCTGTAGAGTCTCGTACAGTTCCGTAGGGTCCTGTAGGTTTCCGTAAGCGCCCGCAGAGGTCTGAAGGGGCCCGTACTGTTCCGTAAGGATCCATAAAGTTCCGTAGAGCTTCGTAGGTTCCCTAGAGGCCTGTGGAGTACCGCAGGAGCCAGTAGTGTTCTGTAGGGGCCCGTAGGGTTCCTTCCATAGGAGCTGGCAGTGTTCCGTAGGGTCCTCTAGGGTTGAGTAAGTGCCCGCAGGAGTCTGTAGGAATCCGTGGGATTCTGTAAGGTTCTGGAGGGTTCTGCAGGGTTCCGTAGGGGCCCGTAGAGTTCCGTAGTGGCTGGTAAAGTTCCGTAGGGCCCTGTGGGGTTCTGTATGGACCTGTAGGGTTCCGTAGGGGCCTGCAGTGTTCTGTAAGTGCCCGTAGGTGTCTGTACGGGTCTGTAGGGTTCCGTAGGCACCTGCAGTGTTCTGTAGGAGCCCATAGGGTTTTAGTGAGGTTCCGTTGTGTTGCTAAGGGTCTTGTAGAGTCCTGTCAGGTCCTGGAGTATTCTGTAGGGTTCCAGAGGGGCTGGTAGGGTTCCGTCGAAATCTGAAGGGTTCCCTAGGGGCCCGTAGAGTCCCATAGATTTCCGTAGGGGCCTGTAGGGTTATGTAAGTGCCCGCAGGGGTTGGTAGGAGCTTGTAGGGTGCCATATGTTTCCGGAGGGTTGTGTAGGGTTCCGTAGGGGCCTGTGGTGTTCCCTAGGGGCCTGTAGAGTCTCGTACAGTTTCGGTAGGGTCCTGTAGGTTTCCATAAGCGCCCGCAGAGGTCTGAAGGGGCCCGTACTGTGCCGTAAGGATCCATAGGGTTCCGTAGAGCTTCGTAGGTTCCCTAGAGGCCTCTGGAGTACCGCAGGAGCCAGTAGTGTTCCGTAGGGTCCTCTAGGGTTGAGTAAGTGCCCGCAGGAGTCTGTAGGAATCCGTGGGATTCTGTAAGGTTCTGGAGGGTTCTGCAGGGTTCCGTAGGGGCCCGTAGAGTTCCGTAGTGGCTGGTAAAGTTCCCTAGGGCCCTGTGGGGTTCTGTATGGACCTGTAGGGTTCCATAGGGGCCTGCAGTGTTCTGTAAGTGCCCGTAGGTGTCTGTACGGGTCTGTAGGGTTCCGTAGGCACCTACAGTGTTCTGTAGGAGCCCATAGGGTTTTAGTGAGGTTCCGTTGTGTTGCTAAGGGTCTTGTAGAGTTCTGTCGGGTCCTGGAGTATTCTGTAGGGTTCCAGAGGGCCTTGTAGGGTTCCGTCGAAATCTGAAGGGTTCCCTAGGGGCCCGTAGAGTCCCATAGATTTCCGTAGGGGCCTGTAGGGTTGTTTAAGTGCCCGCAGAAGTCTGTAGGAGTCTGTGGGATTCTGTCAGATTCCGGAGGGTTCTGCAGAGTTCCGTAGGGACCCGTAGAGTTCCATAGTGGCTGGTAAAGTTCCGTAGGGCCCTGTGGGGTTCTGTATGGACCTGTAGGGTTCCGTAGGGGCCTGCAGTGTTCTGTAAGTGCCCGTAGGTGTCTGTACGGGTCTGTAGGGTTCCGTAGGCACCTGCAGTGTTCTGTAGGAGCCCATAGGGTTTTAGTGAGGTTCCGTTGTGTTGCTAAGGGTCTTGTAGAGTGCTGTCGGGTCCTGGAGTATTCTGTAGGGTTCCAGAGGGGCTGGTAGGGTTCCGTCGAAATCTGAAGGGTTCCCTAGGGGCCCGTAGAGTCCCGTAGATTTCCGTAGGGGCCTGTAGGGTTATGTAAGTGCCCGCAGGGGTTGGTAGGAGCTTGTAGGGTGCCATATGTTTCCGGAGGGTTGTGTAGGGTTCCGTAGGGGCCTGTGGTGTTCCCTAGGGGCCTGTAGAGTCTCGTACAGTTTCGGTAGGGTCCTGTAGGTTTCCATAAGCGCCCGCAGAGGTCTGAAGGGGCCCGTACTGTGCCGTAAGGATCCATAGGGTTCCGTAGAGCTTCGTAGGTTCCCTAGAGGCCTGTGGAGTACCGCAGGAGCCAGTAGTGTTCCGTAGGATCCTCTAGGGTTGAGTAAGTGCCCGCAGGAGTCTGTAGGAATCCGTGGGATTCTGTAAGGTTCTGGAGGGTTCTGCAGGGTTCCGTAGGGGCCCGTAGAGTTCCGTAGTGGCTGGTAAAGTTCCCTAGGGCCCTGTACCGTTCCGTAACTGCCTGCAAGGGTCTTTAGGCTTCCGTAGGGGCTGGCAGGGTTCCATAAAGTTCCGTGGGTTCCTGCAGAGTTCTGCAAGTGCCCGCAAGGGCCTGTAGGGGCCCACAGTGTTTCTGCCAGGTTCCGTAGGAGCCATATTGTTCTTAGTGGCTGGTAATATTCTGTAGGGGTCTGTAGGTTTCCGTAGGCACCTACAGTGTTCTGTAGGAGCCCATAGGGTTTTAGTGAGGTTCCGTTGTGTTGCTAAGGGTCTTGTAGAGTGCTGTCGGGTCCTGGAGTATTCTGTAGGGTTCCAGAGGGGCTGGTAGGGTTCCGTCGAAATCTGAAGGGTTCCCTAGGGGCCCGTAGAGTCCCATAGATTTCCGTAGGGGCCTGTAGGGTTGTGTAAGTGCCCGCAGGGGTTGGTAGGAGCTTGTAGGGTGCCATATGTTTCCGGAGGGTTGTGTAGGGTTCCGTAGGGGCCTGTGGTGTTCCCTAGGGGCCTGTAGAGTCTCGTACAGTTCCGTAGGGTCCTGTAGGTTTCCATAAGCGCCCGCAGAGGTCTGAAGGGGCCCGTACTGTGCCGTAAGGATCCATAGGGTTCCGTAGAGCTTCGTAGGTTCCCTAGAGGCCTGTGGAGTACCGCAGGAGCCAGTAGTGTTCCGTAGGATCCTCTAGGGTTGAGTAAGTGCCCGCAGGAGTCTGTAGGAATCCGTGGGATTCTGTAAGGTTCTGGAGGGTTCTGCAGGGTTCCGTAGGGGCCCGTAGAGTTCCGTAGTGGCTGGTAAAGTTCCCTAGGGCCCTGTACCGTTCCGTAACTGCCTGCAATGGTCTTTAGGCTTCCGTAAGGGCTGGTAGGGTTCCATAAAGTTCCGTGGGTTCCTGCAGAGTTCTGCAAGTGCCCGCAAGGGCCAGTAGGGGCCCACAGTGTTTCTGCCAGGTTCCGTAGAGTTCCGTAGGGGCCATATTTTTCTGTAGTGACTGGTAGTGTTCTGTAGGGGTCTGTAGGTTTCCGTAGGCACCTGCAGTGTTCTGTAGGAGCCCATAGGGTTTTAGTGAGGTTCCGTTGTGTTGCTAAGGGTCTTGTAGAGTGCTGTCGGGTCCTGGAGTATTCTGTAGGGTTCCAGAGGGGCTCGTAGGGTTCCGTCGAAATCTGTAGGGTTCCCTAGGGGCCCGTAGAGTCCCGTAGATTTCCGTAGGGACCTGTAGGGTTGTGTAAGTGCCCGCAGGGGTTGGTAGGAGCTTGTAGGGTGCCATATGTTTCCGGAGGGTTGTGTAGGGTTCCGTAGGGGCCTGTGGTGTTCCCTAGGGGCCTGTAGAGTCTCGTACAGTTCCGTAGGGTCCTGTAGGTTTCCATAAGCGCCCGCAGATGTCTGAAGGGGCCCGTACTGTGCCGTAAGGATCCATAGGGTTCCGTAGAGCTTCGTAGGTTCCCTAGAGGCCTGTGGAGTACCGCAGGAGCCAGTAGTGTTCCGTAGGGTCCTCTAGGGTTGAGTAAGTGTCCGCAGGAGTCTGTAGGAATCCGTGGGATTCTGTAAGGTTCTGGAGGGTTCTGCAGGGTTCCGTAGGGGCCCGTAGAGTTCCGTAGTGGCTGGTAAAGTTCCCTAGGGCCCTGTACCGTTCCGTAACTGCCTGCAAGGGTCTTTAGGCTTCCGTAGGGGCTGGCAGGGTTCCATAAAGTTCCGTGGGTTCCTGCAGAGTTCTGCAAGTGCCCGCAAGGGCCTGTAGGGGCCCACAGTGTTTCTGCCAGGTTCCGTAGGAGCCATATTGTTCTTAGTGGCTGGTAATATTCTGTAGGGGTCTGTAGGTTTCCGTAGGCACCTACAGTGTTCTGTAGGAGCCCATAGGGTTTTAGTGAGGTTCCATTGTATTGCTAAGGGTCTTGTAGAGTTCTGTCGGGTCCTGGAGTATTCTGTAGGGTTCCAGAGGGGCTGGTAGGGTTCCGTCGAAATCTGAAGGGTTCCCTAGGGGCCCGTAGAGTCCCATAGATTTCCGTAGGGGCCTGTAGGGTTGTGTAAGTGCCCGCAGGGGTTGGTAGGAGCTTGTAGGGTGCCATATGTTTCCGGAGGGTTGTGTAGGGTTCCGTAGGGGCCTGTGGTGTTCCCTAGGGGCCTGTAGAGTCTCGTACAGTTCCGTAGGGTCCTGTAGGTTTCCATAAGCGCCCGCAGAGGTCTGAAGGGGCCCGTACTGTGCCGTAAGGATCCATAGGGTTCCGTAGAGCTTCGTAGGTTCCCTAGAGGCCTGTGGAGTACCGCAGGAGCCAGTAGTGTTCTGTAGGGGCCCGTAGGGTTCCTTCCATAGGAGCTGGCAGTGTTCCGTAGGGTCCTCTAGGGTTGAGTAAGTGCCCGCAGCAGTCTGTAGGAGTCTGTGGGATTCTGTAAGGTTCTGGAGGGTTCTGCAGGGTTCCATCGGGACCCGTAGAGTTCCGTAGTGGCTGGTAAAGTTCCGTAGGGCCCTGTGGGGTTCTGTATGGACCTGTAGGGTTCCGTAGGGGCCTGCAGGGTTCCGTAAGTGCCCGTAGGGTTCCGTAGGGGTCTCTAGGGTTCCGTAGGCACCTGCAGTGTTCTGTAGGAGCCCATAGGGTTTTAGTGAGGTTCCGTTGTGTTGCTAAGGGTCTTGTAGAGTGCTGTCGGGTCCTGGAGTATTCTGTAGGGTTCCAGAGGGGCTCGTAGGGTTCCGTCGAAATCTGTAGGGTTCCCTAGGGGCCCGTAGAGTCCCGTAGATTTCCGTAGGGACCTGTAGGGTTGTGTAAGTGCCCGCAGGGGTTGGTAGGAGCTTGTAGGGTGCCATATGTTTCCGGAGGGTTGTGTAGGGTTCCGTAGGGGCCTGTGGTGTTCCCTAGGGGCCTGTAGAGTCTCGTACAGTTCCGTAGGGTCCTGTAGGTTTCCGTAAGCGCCCGCAGAGGTCTGAAGGGGCCCGTACTGTTCCGTAAGGATCCATAGGGTTCCGTAGAGCTTCGTAGGTTCCCTAGAGGCCTGTGGAGTACCGCAGGAGCCAGTAGTGTTCCGTAGGGTCCTCTAGGGTTGAGTAAGTGCCCGCAGGAGTCTGTAGGAATCCGTGGGATTCTGTAAGGTTCTGGAGGGTTCTGCAGGGTTCCGTAGGGGCCCGTAGAGTTCCGTAGTGGCTGGTAAAGTTCCCTAGGGCCCTGTACCGTTCCGTAACTGCCTGCAAGGGTCTTTAGGCTTCCGTAGGGGCTGGCAGGGTTCCATAAAGTTCCGTGGGTTCCTGCAGAGTTCTGCAAGTGCCCGCAAGGGCCTGTAGGGGCCCACAGTGTTTCTGCCAGGTTCCGTAGGAGCCATATTGTTCTTAGTGGCTGGTAATATTCTGTAGGGGTCTGTAGGTTTCCGTAGGCACCTACAGTGTTCTGTAGGAGCCCATAGGGTTTTAGTGAGGTTCCGTTGTGTTGCTAAGGGTCTTGTAGAGTGCTGTCGGGTCCTGGAGTATTCTGTAGGGTTCCAGAGGGGCTCGTAGGGTTCCGTCGAAATCTGTAGGGTTCCCTAGGGGCCCGTAGAGTCCCGTAGATTTCCGTAGGGACCTGTAGGGTTGTGTAAGTGCCCGCAGGGGTTGGTAGGAGCTTGTAGGGTGCCATATGTTTCCGGAGGGTTGTGTAGGGTTCCGTAGGGGCCTGTGGTGTTCCCTAGGGGCCTGTAGAGTCTCGTACAGTTCCGTAGGGTCCTGTAGGTTTCCGTAAGCGCCCGCAGAGGTCTGAAGGGGCCCGTACTGTTCCGTAAGGATCCATAAAGTTCCGTAGAGCTTCGTAGGTTCCCTAGAGGCCTGTGGAGTACCGCAGGAGCCAGTAGTGTTCTGTAGGGGCCCGTAGGGTTCCTTCCATAGGAGCTGGCAGTGTTCCGTAGGGTCCTCTAGGGTTGAGTAAGTGCCCGCAGGAGTCTGTAGGAATCCGTGGGATTCTGTAAGGTTCTGGAGGGTTCTGCAGGGTTCCGTAGGGGCCCGTAGAGTTCCGTAGTGGCTGGTAAAGTTCCGTAGGGCCCTGTGGGGTTCTGTATGGACCTGTAGGGTTCCGTAGGGGCCTGCAGTGTTCTGTAAGTGCCCGTAGGTGTCTGTACGGGTCTGTAGGGTTCCGTAGGCACCTGCAGTGTTCTGTAGGAGCCCATAGGGTTTTAGTGAGGTTCCGTTGTGTTGCTAAGGGTCTTGTAGAGTCCTGTCAGGTCCTGGAGTATTCTGTAGGGTTCCAGAGGGGCTGGTAGGGTTCCGTCGAAATCTGAAGGGTTCCCTAGGGGCCCGTAGAGTCCCATAGATTTCCGTAGGGGCCTGTAGGGTTATGTAAGTGCCCGCAGGGGTTGGTAGGAGCTTGTAGGGTGCCATATGTTTCCGGAGGGTTGTGTAGGGTTCCGTAGGGGCCTGTGGTGTTCCCTAGGGGCCTGTAGAGTCTCGTACAGTTTCGGTAGGGTCCTGTAGGTTTCCATAAGCGCCCGCAGAGGTCTGAAGGGGCCCGTACTGTGCCGTAAGGATCCATAGGGTTCCGTAGAGCTTCGTAGGTTCCCTAGAGGCCTCTGGAGTACCGCAGGAGCCAGTAGTGTTCCGTAGGGTCCTCTAGGGTTGAGTAAGTGCCCGCAGGAGTCTGTAGGAATCCGTGGGATTCTGTAAGGTTCTGGAGGGTTCTGCAGGGTTCCGTAGGGGCCCGTAGAGTTCCGTAGTGGCTGGTAAAGTTCCCTAGGGCCCTGTGGGGTTCTGTATGGACCTGTAGGGTTCCATAGGGGCCTGCAGTGTTCTGTAAGTGCCCGTAGGTGTCTGTACGGGTCTGTAGGGTTCCGTAGGCACCTACAGTGTTCTGTAGGAGCCCATAGGGTTTTAGTGAGGTTCCGTTGTGTTGCTAAGGGTCTTGTAGAGTTCTGTCGGGTCCTGGAGTATTCTGTAGGGTTCCAGAGGGCCTTGTAGGGTTCCGTCGAAATCTGAAGGGTTCCCTAGGGGCCCGTAGAGTCCCATAGATTTCCGTAGGGGCCTGTAGGGTTGTTTAAGTGCCCGCAGAAGTCTGTAGGAGTCTGTGGGATTCTGTCAGATTCCGGAGGGTTCTGCAGAGTTCCGTAGGGACCCGTAGAGTTCCATAGTGGCTGGTAAAGTTCCGTAGGGCCCTGTGGGGTTCTGTATGGACCTGTAGGGTTCCGTAGGGGCCTGCAGTGTTCTGTAAGTGCCCGTAGGTGTCTGTACGGGTCTGTAGGGTTCCGTAGGCACCTGCAGTGTTCTGTAGGAGCCCATAGGGTTTTAGTGAGGTTCCGTTGTGTTGCTAAGGGTCTTGTAGAGTGCTGTCGGGTCCTGGAGTATTCTGTAGGGTTCCAGAGGGGCTGGTAGGGTTCCGTCGAAATCTGAAGGGTTCCCTAGGGGCCCGTAGAGTCCCGTAGATTTCCGTAGGGGCCTGTAGGGTTATGTAAGTGCCCGCAGGGGTTGGTAGGAGCTTGTAGGGTGCCATATGTTTCCGGAGGGTTGTGTAGGGTTCCGTAGGGGCCTGTGGTGTTCCCTAGGGGCCTGTAGAGTCTCGTACAGTTTCGGTAGGGTCCTGTAGGTTTCCATAAGCGCCCGCAGAGGTCTGAAGGGGCCCGTACTGTGCCGTAAGGATCCATAGGGTTCCGTAGAGCTTCGTAGGTTCCCTAGAGGCCTGTGGAGTACCGCAGGAGCCAGTAGTGTTCCGTAGGATCCTCTAGGGTTGAGTAAGTGCCCGCAGGAGTCTGTAGGAATCCGTGGGATTCTGTAAGGTTCTGGAGGGTTCTGCAGGGTTCCGTAGGGGCCCGTAGAGTTCCGTAGTGGCTGGTAAAGTTCCCTAGGGCCCTGTACCGTTCCGTAACTGCCTGCAAGGGTCTTTAGGCTTCCGTAGGGGCTGGCAGGGTTCCATAAAGTTCCGTGGGTTCCTGCAGAGTTCTGCAAGTGCCCGCAAGGGCCTGTAGGGGCCCACAGTGTTTCTGCCAGGTTCCGTAGGAGCCATATTGTTCTTAGTGGCTGGTAATATTCTGTAGGGGTCTGTAGGTTTCCGTAGGCACCTACAGTGTTCTGTAGGAGCCCATAGGGTTTTAGTGAGGTTCCGTTGTGTTGCTAAGGGTCTTGTAGAGTGCTGTCGGGTCCTGGAGTATTCTGTAGGGTTCCAGAGGGGCTGGTAGGGTTCCGTCGAAATCTGAAGGGTTCCCTAGGGGCCCGTAGAGTCCCATAGATTTCCGTAGGGGCCTGTAGGGTTGTGTAAGTGCCCGCAGGGGTTGGTAGGAGCTTGTAGGGTGCCATATGTTTCCGGAGGGTTCTGTAGGGTTCCGTAGGGGCCTGTGGTGTTCCCTAGGGGCCTGTAGAGTCTCGTACAGTTTCGGTAGGGTCCTGTAGGTTTCCATAAGCGCCCGCAGAGGTCTGAAGGGGCCCGTACTGTGCCGTAAGGATCCATAGGGTTCCGTAGAGCTTCGTAGGTTCCCTAGAGGCCTCTGGAGTACCGCAGGAGCCAGTAGTGTTCTGTAGGGGCCCGTAGGGTTCCTTCCATAGGAGCTGGCAGTGTTCCGTAGGGTCCTCTAGGGTTGAGTAAGTGCCCGCAGGAGTCTGTAAGAATCCGTGGGATTCTGTAAGGTTCTGGAGGGTTCTGCAGGGTTCCGTAGGGGCCCGTAGAGTTCCGTAGTGGCTGGTAAAGTTCCCTAGGGCCCTGTACCGTTCCGTAACTGCCTGCAATGGTCTTTAGGCTTCCGTAAGGGCTGGTAGGGTTCCATAAAGTTCCGTGGGTTCCTGCAGAGTTCTGCAAGTGCCCGCAAGGGCCAGTAGGGGCCCACAGTGTTTCTGCCAGGTTCCGTAGAGTTCCGTAGGGGCCATATTTTTCTGTAGTGACTGGTAGTGTTCTGTAGGGGTCTGTAGGTTTCCGTAGGCACCTACAGTGTTCTGTAGGAGCCCATAGGGTTTTAGTGAGGTTCCGTTGTGTTGCTAAGGGTCTTGTAGAGTGCTGTCGGGTCCTGGAGTATTCTGTAGGGTTCCAGAGGGGCTCGTAGGGTTCCGTCGAAATCTGTAGGGTTCCCTAGGGGCCCGTAGAGTCCCATAGATTTCCGTAGGGACCTGTAGGGTTGTGTAAGTGCCCGCAGGGGTTGGTAGGAGCTTGTAGGGTGCCATATGTTTCCGGAGGGTTCCGTAGGGTTCCGTAGGGGCCTGTGGTGTTCCCTAGGGGCCTGTAGAGTCTCGTACAGTTCCGTAGGGTCCTGTAGGTTTCCATAAGCGCCCGCAGATGTCTGAAGGGGCCCGTACTGTGCCGTAAGGATCCATAGGGTTCCGTAGAGCTTCGTAGGTTCCCTAGAGGCCTCTGGAGTACCGCAGGAGCCAGTAGTGTTCCGTAGGGTCCTCTAGGGTTGAGTAAGTGTCCGCAGGAGTCTGTAGGAATCCGTGGGATTCTGTAAGGTTCTGGAGGGTTCTGCAGGGTTCCGTAGGGGCCCGTAGAGTTCCGTAGTGGCTGGTAAAGTTCCCTAGGGCCCTGTACCGTTCCGTAACTGCCTGCAAGGGTCTTTAGGCTTCCGTAGGGGCTGGCAGGGTTCCATAAAGTTCCGTGGGTTCCTGCAGAGTTCTGCAAGTGCCCGCAAGGGCCTGTAGGGGCCCACAGTGTTTCTGCCAGGTTCCGTAGGAGCCATATTGTTCTTAGTGGCTGGTAATATTCTGTAGGGGTCTGTAGGTTTCCGTAGGCACCTACAGTGTTCTGTAGGAGCCCATAGGGTTTTAGTGAGGTTCCGTTGTATTGCTAAGGGTCTTGTAGAGTTCTGTCGGGTCCTGGAGTATTCTGTAGGGTTCCAGAGGGGCTGGTAGGGTTCCGTCGAAATCTGAAGGGTTCCCTAGGGGCCCGTAGAGTCCCATAGATTTCCGTAGGGGCCTGTAGGGTTATGTAAGTGCCCGCAGGGGTTGGTAGGAGCTTGTAGGGTGCCATATGTTTCCGGAGGGTTGTGTAGGGTTCCGTAGGGGCCTGTGGTGTTCCCTAGGGGCCTGTAGAGTCTCGTACAGTTCCGTAGGGTCCTGTAGGTTTCCATAAGCGCCCGCAGAGGTCTGAAGGGGCCCGTACTGTGCCGTAAGGATCCATAGGGTTCCGTAGAGCTTCGTAGGTTCCCTAGAGGCCTGTGGAGTACCGCAGGAGCCAGTAGTGTTCTGTAGGGGCCCGTAGGGTTCCTTCCATAGGAGCTGGCAGTGTTCCGTAGGGTCCTCTAGGGTTGAGTAAGTGCCCGCAGGAGTCTGTAGGAATCCGTGGGATTCTGCAAGGTTCTGGAGGGTTCTGCAGGGTTCCGTAGGGGCCCGTAGAGTTCCGTAGTGGCTGGTAAAGTTCCCTAGGGCCCTGTGGGGTTCTGTATGGACCTGTAGGGTTCCGTAGGGGCCTGCAGTGTTCTGTAAGTGCCCGTAGGTGTCTGTACGGGTCTGTAGGGTTCCGTAGGCACCTGCAGTGTTCTGTAGGAGCCCATAGGGTTTTAGTGAGGTTCCGTTGTGTTGCTAAGGGTCTTGTAGAGTGCTGTCGGGTCCTGGAGTATTCTGTAGGGTTCCAGAGGGCCTTGTAGGGTTCCGTCGAAATCTGAAGGGTTCCCTAGGGGCCTGTAGAGTCCCGTAGATTTCCGTAGGGGCCTGTAGGGTTGTGTAAGTGCCCGCAGGGGTTGGTAGGAGCTTGTAGGGTGCCATATGTTTCCGGAGGGTTGTGTAGGGTTCCGCAGGGGCCTGTGGTGTTCCCTAGGGGCCTGTTGAGTCTCGTACAGTTTCGGTAGGGTCCTGTAGGTTTCCATAAGCGCCCGCAGAGGTCTGAAGGGGCCCGTACTGTTCCGTAAGGATCCATAGGGTTCCGTAGAGCTTCGTAGGTTCCCTAGAGGCCTCTGGAGTACCGCAGGAGCCAGTAGTGTTCTGTAGGGGCCCGTAGGTTTCTTTCCATAGGGGCTGGCAGTATTGCGTAAGGGCCTGTACGGTTGTGTAAGTGCCCGCAGCAGTCTGTAGGAGTCTGTGGGATTCTGTAAGGTTCTGGAGGGTTCTGCAGGGTTCCATCGGGACCCGTAGAGTTCCGCAGTGGCTGGTAAAGTTCCGTAGGGCCCTGTGGGGTTCTGTATGGACCTGTAGGGTTCCGTAGGGGCCTGCAGGGTTCCGTAAGTGCCCGCAGGTGTCTGTAGGGTTCTGTAGGGGTTTCTAGGGTTCCGTAGGCACCTGCAGTGTTCTGTAGGAGCCCATAGGGTTTTAGTGAGGTTCCGTTGTGTTGCTAAGGGTCTTGTAGAGTGCTGTCGGGTCCTGGAGTATTCTGTAGGGTTCCAGAGGGGCTGGTAGGGTTCCGTCGAAATCTGAAGGGTTCCCTAGGGGCCCGTAGAGTCCCATAGATTTCCGTAGGGGCCTGTAGGGTTATGTAAGTGCCCGCAGGGGTTGGTAGGAGCTTGTAGGGTGCCATATGTTTCCGGAGGGTTGTGTAGGGTTCCGTAGGGGCCTGTGGTGTTCCCTAGGGGCCTGTAGAGTCTCGTACAGTTTCGGTAGGGTCCTGTAGGTTTCCATAAGCGCCCGCAGAGGTCTGAAGGGGCCCGTACTGTTCCGTAAGGATCCATAGGGTTCCGTAGAGCTTCGTAGGTTCCCTAGAGGCCTGTGGAGTACCGCAGGAGCCAGTAGTGTTCCGTAGGGTCCTCTAGGGTTGAGTAAGTGCCCGCAGGAGTCTGTAGGAATCCGTGGGATTCTGTAAGGTTCTGGAGGGTTCTGCAGGGTTCCGTAGGGGCCCCTAGAGTTCCGTAGTGGCTGGTAAAGTTCCCTAGGGCCCTGTGGGGTTCTGTATGGACCTGTAGGGTTCCATAGGGGCCTGCAGTGTTCTGTAAGTGCCCGTAGGTGTCTGTACGGGTCTGTAGGGTTCCGTAGGCACCTACAGTGTTCTGTAGGAGCCCATAGGGTTTTAGTGAGGTTCCGTTGTGTTGCTAAGGGTCTTGTAGAGTTCTGTCGGGTCCTGGAGTATTCTGTAGGGTTCCAGAGGGCCTTGTAGGGTTCCGTCGAAATCTGAAGGGTTCCCTAGGGGCCCGTAGAGTCCCATAGATTTCCGTAGGGGCCTGTAGGGTTGTTTAAGTGCCCGCAGAAGTCTGTAGGAGTCTGTGGGATTCTGTCAGATTCCGGAGGGTTCTGCAGAGTTCCGTAGGGACCCGTAGAGTTCCATAGTGGCTGGTAAAGTTCCGTAGGGCCCTGTGGGGTTCTGTATGGACCTGTAGGGTTCCGTAGGGGCCTGCAGTGTTCTGTAAGTGCCCGTAGGTGTCTGTACGGGTCTGTAGGGTTCCGTAGGCACCTGCAGTGTTCTGTAGGAGCCCATAGGGTTTTAGTGAGGTTCCGTTGTGTTGCTAAGGGTCTTGTAGAGTCCTGTCGGGTCCTGGAGTATTCTGTAGGGTTCCAGAGGGGCTGGTAGGGTTCCGTCGAAATCTGAAGGGTTCCCTAGGGGCCCGTAGAGTCCCGTAGATTTCCGTAGGGGCCTGTAGGGTTATGTAAGTGCCCGCAGGGGTTGGTAGGAGCTTGTAGGGTGCCATATGTTTCCGGAGGGTTGTGTAGGGTTCCGTAGGGGCCTGTGGTGTTCCCTAGGGGCCTGTAGAGTCTCGTACAGTTTCGGTAGGGTCCTGTAGGTTTCCATAAGCGCCCGCAGAGGTCTGAAGGGGCCCGTACTGTGCCGTAAGGATCCATAGGGTTCCGTAGAGCTTCGTAGGTTCCCTAGAGGCCTCTGGAGTACCGCAGGAGCCAGTAGTGTTCCGTAGGGTCCTCTAGGGTTGAGTAAGTGTCCGCAGGAGTCTGTAGGAATCCGTGGGATTCTGTAAGGTTCTGGAGGGTTCTGCAGGGTTCCGTAGGGGCCCGTAGAGTTCCGTAGTGGCTGGTAAAGTTCCCTAGGGCCCTGTACCGTTCCGTAACTGCCTGCAAGGGTCTTTAGGCTTCCGTAGGGGCTGGCAGGGTTCCATAAAGTTCCGTGGGTTCCTGCAGAGTTCTGCAAGTGCCCGCAAGGGCCTGTAGGGGCCCACAGTGTTTCTGCCAGGTTCCGTAGGAGCCATATTGTTCTTAGTGGCTGGTAATATTCTGTAGGGGTCTGTAGGTTTCCGTAGGCACCTACAGTGTTCTGTAGGAGCCCATAGGGTTTTAGTGAGGTTCCGTTGTGTTGCTAAGGGTCTTGTAGAGTGCTGTCGGGTCCTGGAGTATTCTGTAGGGTTCCAGAGGGGCTGGTAGGGTTCCGTCGAAATCTGAAGGGTTCCCTAGGGGCCCGTAGAGTCCCATAGATTTCCGTAGGGGCCTGTAGGGTTGTGTAAGTGCCCGCAGGGGTTGGTAGGAGCTTGTAGGGTGCCATATGTTTCCGGAGGGTTGTGTAGGGTTCCGTAGGGGCCTGTGGTGTTCCCTAGGGGCCTGTAGAGTCTCGTACAGTTCCGTAGGGTCCTGTAGGTTTCCATAAGCGCCCGCAGAGGTCTGAAGGGGCCCGTACTGTGCCGTAAGGATCCATAGGGTTCCGTAGAGCTTCGTAGGTTCCCTAGAGGCCTGTGGAGTACCGCAGGAGCCAGTAGTGTTCTGTAGGGGCCCGTAGGGTTCCTTCCATAGGAGCTGGCAGTGTTCCGTAGGGTCCTCTAGGGTTGAGTAAGTGCCCGCAGGAGTCTGTAAGAATCCGTGGGATTCTGTAAGGTTCTGGAGGGTTCTGCAGGGTTCCGTAGGGGCCCGTAGAGTTCCGTAGTGGCTGGTAAAGTTCCCTAGGGCCCTGTACCGTTCCGTAACTGCCTGCAATGGTCTTTAGGCTTCCGTAAGGGCTGGTAGGGTTCCATAAAGTTCCGTGGGTTCCTGCAGAGTTCTGCAAGTGCCCGCAAGGGCCAGTAGGGGCCCACAGTGTTTCTGCCAGGTTCCGTAGAGTTCCGTAGGGGCCATATTTTTCTGTAGTGACTGGTAGTGTTCTGTAGGGGTCTGTAGGTTTCCGTAGGCACCTACAGTGTTCTGTAGGAGCCCATAGGGTTTTAGTGAGGTTCCGTTGTGTTGCTAAGGGTCTTGTAGAGTGCTGTCGGGTCCTGGAGTATTCTGTAGGGTTCCAGAGGGGCTCGTAGGGTTCCGTCGAAATCTGTAGGGTTCCCTAGGGGCCCGTAGAGTCCCATAGATTTCCGTAGGGACCTGTAGGGTTGTGTAAGTGCCCGCAGGGGTTGGTAGGAGCTTGTAGGGTGCCATATGTTTCCGGAGGGTTCCGTAGGGTTCCGTAGGGGCCTGTGGTGTTCCCTAGGGGCCTGTAGAGTCTCGTACAGTTCCGTAGGGTCCTGTAGGTTTCCATAAGCGCCCGCAGATGTCTGAAGGGGCCCGTACTGTGCCGTAAGGATCCATAGGGTTCCGTAGAGCTTCGTAGGTTCCCTAGAGGCCTCTGGAGTACCGCAGGAGCCAGTAGTGTTCCGTAGGGTCCTCTAGGGTTGAGTAAGTGTCCGCAGGAGTCTGTAGGAATCCGTGGGATTCTGTAAGGTTCTGGAGGGTTCTGCAGGGTTCCGTAGGGGCCCGTAGAGTTCCGTAGTGGCTGGTAAAGTTCCCTAGGGCCCTGTACCGTTCCGTAACTGCCTGCAAGGGTCTTTAGGCTTCCGTAGGGGCTGGCAGGGTTCCATAAAGTTCCGTGGGTTCCTGCAGAGTTCTGCAAGTGCCCGCAAGGGCCTGTAGGGGCCCACAGTGTTTCTGCCAGGTTCCGTAGGAGCCATATTGTTCTTAGTGGCTGGTAATATTCTGTAGGGGTCTGTAGGTTTCCGTAGGCACCTACAGTGTTCTGTAGGAGCCCATAGGGTTTTAGTGAGGTTCCGTTGTATTGCTAAGGGTCTTGTAGAGTTCTGTCGGGTCCTGGAGTATTCTGTAGGGTTCCAGAGGGGCTGGTAGGGTTCCGTCGAAATCTGAAGGGTTCCCTAGGGGCCCGTAGAGTCCCATAGATTTCCGTAGGGGCCTGTAGGGTTATGTAAGTGCCCGCAGGGGTTGGTAGGAGCTTGTAGGGTGCCATATGTTTCCGGAGGGTTGTGTAGGGTTCCGTAGGGGCCTGTGGTGTTCCCTAGGGGCCTGTAGAGTCTCGTACAGTTCCGTAGGGTCCTGTAGGTTTCCATAAGCGCCCGCAGAGGTCTGAAGGGGCCCGTACTGTGCCGTAAGGATCCATAGGGTTCCGTAGAGCTTCGTAGGTTCCCTAGAGGCCTCTGGAGTACCGCAGGAGCCAGTAGTGTTCTGTAGGGGCCCGTAGGGTTCCTTCCATAGGAGCTGGCAGTGTTCCGTAGGGTCCTCTAGGGTTGAGTAAGTGCCCGCAGGAGTCTGTAGGAATCCGTGGGATTCTGCAAGGTTCTGGAGGGTTCTGCAGGGTTCCGTAGGGGCCCGTAGAGTTCCGTAGTGGCTGGTAAAGTTCCCTAGGGCCCTGTGGGGTTCTGTATGGACCTGTAGGGTTCCGTAGGGGCCTGCAGTGTTCTGTAAGTGCCCGTAGGTGTCTGTACGGGTCTGTAGGGTTCCGTAGGCACCTGCAGTGTTCTGTAGGAGCCCATAGGGTTTTAGTGAGGTTCCGTTGTGTTGCTAAGGGTCTTGTAGAGTGCTGTCGGGTCCTGGAGTATTCTGTAGGGTTCCAGAGGGCCTTGTAGGGTTCCGTCGAAATCTGAAGGGTTCCCTAGGGGCCTGTAGAGTCCCGTAGATTTCCGTAGGGGCCTGTAGGGTTGTGTAAGTGCCCGCAGGGGTTGGTAGGAGCTTGTAGGGTGCCATATGTTTCCGGAGGGTTGTGTAGGGTTCCGCAGGGGCCTGTGGTGTTCCCTAGGGGCCTGTTGAGTCTCGTACAGTTTCGGTAGGGTCCTGTAGGTTTCCATAAGCGCCCGCAGAGGTCTGAAGGGGCCCGTACTGTTCCGTAAGGATCCATAGGGTTCCGTAGAGCTTCGTAGGTTCCCTAGAGGCCTCTGGAGTACCGCAGGAGCCAGTAGTGTTCTGTAGGGGCCCGTAGGTTTCTTTCCATA